>NC_009190.1:625341-672801 GCF_000149385.1 Cryptococcus deneoformans B-3501A
TTCGGAATTTGCCATTACCTTTGGAAACGAGGAACGCCGGGGAGGCCCAAGGGGAACTAAAGTATCGAAGACGTCCTGCATTCAGATGTTCTAATAACATCTCTCGGAAACGGGGAAGCAGGGCTTCCGGTACTCGATAGGGTGGCGAGCGGTGGGGAGTAGCACCATGTTTCAGGTTAATTTCGAAACGCACGCCAGACTTTGTTTTGGAGATGGTGGGGAAATTTCGCACGTCGCCTAGGTCGTCGCAGAAAACATCGTGGAATTCGGTCTGAAGCTTGCGTAGAACATCCGTCAGACTGTCGGACTCGGCGGCCACGCGGGTCTGCGAAAGATTGGGGCGGGTGTCGGCGAATGACACTGTGGCGGTAGTCGAGGCGGGATTTGCGGCGGCGTGGGAAACTGGCGCACCTAACTTTTGCAAGCCTAACGCAGACAAGTTCACACCGCCCGCCTCCAATAACCGAACGAAAGAATTTGATTCCGCGAGTAATCCGTGCCGCGCGAAGAAATTTAGTCCTAAGATACCATCGTAGGTACCGTGCAGATCCATCAGGACACCATCGACTCGATACATGCGACCACCTAGGGAAAACGACCCGACGACCATATCTGTGACCAACGGACCCGCCAAACCTCCGGCTAGACGCACTCGCATCCGTACCAACCCTTTCTTCACTTCCCAGCCCAGTCTCGCCGCCAACCTCGGATCCACAAAGGTTGTGGACGCCCCCGTGTCGAGTAAGAATTTAGGGGAGGGGGCTGATAAACGGCTGTCAGCGGAGACTGGGACGGATATGGAGAGCAAAGGATGGAAAAGAGCGTACGTCGCGTCACAGGTATCATCATCGGCTGGAGGAACGGTTTGGGCTAACGTCAGATAGGCCGAGGTGGCATCGCCTGCCGTCAGTTCAGTCTCGAGTTGGTTGACCTTAGGAGTCGGAGCGCGTGTACGGGTAGGGCACTTGGAATGCTGATGCCCCGTTTTACGACAATCGTAGCATCGGTTCTCTTTGCGGAAGACTTCACGGATATGGCGGCCCGCCGGGGAGAGATAGTATGGCAGAGCGTGGGAAGGGTCGTGATAGTAGGACATAGAGTGGGGTAATTGGACGTTGTCGGAAGAAACCTGGTTGGTGGGACGGGACCTAATCCGAGAGGCGGCATCCTCGTGTTGAATTCGTTCGACGTGGTTGCTGATCAGGGCCCGCAGTGCGTCCAGATCGTCGACGTGAAATTCGGGCAAGTCAACCAAGCGAAGAAAAAGGCGCTCGGGACAGGCCGCACGATAAAAACTGGTGAGTTGTTGGTCGGTCGGGTATAGCTTACTCCCAAGGAGGTGGGCACGGTGCAAAATCACCGCATTGTCGAATTTTTTCCAACCCTCCGACGACACCTCGTGGAAGGAGAGGCGAAAAAGAGCACGGCTTTCGCGGAACTCCCAGTTGGACGGCATGGCCTTAGCCTTGAAGGCGGCTGACCACGTCTCCCATGTCGTTATTCCATCGGCCTCCATACGGCGACCGTCTTGCTCAACCCAACCAACGAGACCAGCGCACTCAATCGAATTGTTCGCCAGCTCAATCACTGTCACACGGCGTCTCTCTTCCACCTCCTCGTCATCCGAGGGAGTCAAAAGGCCGTGCGTTCGCAAAACCTGTTGAAGCCGACGCAAATGGGTAAGGGCGCGGTCCGCATCGCCAAGGGGACCCTCGAAACGAGGGATGTCTGACGCCTTGGGCAATGGTATACCTCG
Organism: Cryptococcus deneoformans B-3501A; assembly: GCF_000149385.1. Lineage (NCBI taxonomy): Eukaryota > Fungi > Basidiomycota > Tremellomycetes > Tremellales > Cryptococcaceae > Cryptococcus > Cryptococcus deneoformans. Next base: position 627,098 of record NC_009190.1, read on the forward strand.
GGGTGTATAACGTTCCTTGGTAGCTGATAGTTTGTTTTGTTTAGCCAGCAGCTCAGTGAGGAGCGCCAGCGTATCGTCTTGTTGTTGGACGCGGTCGACCAGACGCGCGAGTAACTCCGTTGGAGAATCTTGAGCTGATTTGGGCATGGTGGATATGGTGTAAAAAGGTAGGTGCTAGTTTCGAAAAAAGTGTAGGCACTGGGGGGTGCCTCACTGCGTTCAGTTGGCGTTCGAGAAGGATGGGCGTTCGTGGTATAGGTCTAGAGGGCGTTCGGATGCGTTCGAGGAAGCGTTCGGTGTTTGTTTATAGTTATAGTGGTCTACTGGATGCGAAACTAGCAATGGTTGATATGCATGAGTTTCGCTAGAGAAAGAGAAAACTATAACTATGTATGAGATCTATATATATATATATGGATGTATGCAGAAACAAACAGAAGTCCATCGAAAAAAGGGGCAGAGATCCGGCGAAGTCCGCCGCCGCGTCTCGGCAGCAATTGCCGGTCCTATGCATGAGAATAAAATATCATGCATAGGATAAAGGCGGGACAGAGCTCGATGCCGCGTTTCGGCGAAGTCCGAAAAACGCGTTTCGGCATCAAATCTCACTTACCAACATCGACCAATGCATAGGAATAAATCCTACCATATGGTGAGAACAAGTGGTGGTAAGGGCTCTGCACTTACAACCCGATACCAGTGAGCTCCGAGAAGGTTTCATCCGCCAGTGTCATGATGATGTGGGCCATTTCGGCGTAGCGAAGACATTGGAGATGGTGCGCCGCAGCTATTACTGGGAGGGCATGAGGCAGGATGTTGTGGACTATGTAAGCTCGTGTGCACCCTGTCAGACTTCAAAGAGCACTACTGTCAAGCCCGCAGGCCGCCTTCACTCTCTACCAGTTCCACAGGCGAAGTTTCTCGACATTGGCATTGACTTCGTGGGCCCTCTCCCCATGTCACAAGGCTTCGACCAACTCATTGTCATCACCGACCGCCTCACTGGTTATGTGGTCCTCATTCCCACCACCATCACAGCAAATGCGCGCGAGGTTGCCCGACTTTTTTACGACCACTGGCTTTCCAAATTCGGCTGCCCTCGCTCCATTGTCTCCGACCGTGGCAGCATCTTCCAGTCTGGGGTTTGGCGTCATGTCACCAAGCATATCGACACCAAGTCTATGCTTTCAACCTCATATCACCCCCAGACTGATGGTATCTCTGAACGGTCCAACAAATCAGTAATCGAGTCGCTCCGAACCCTCACTGACATCCGTGGGCGTACATGGGCTGACCATTTGCAGCGCATTGCTTTCGCTCTCAACAACCATGTCCGCGCATCAACCAAGCACACTCCTGCCGAGCTGGTTTTTGGCAAGCGTCTCTCTCATGTTCCTCCCTTGGTGGCTGACACTCCAGCGAAAATTGCTGAAGCCTTGCAGTTCATGGTACCTTCGGAAGACGAATGGGAAGCAGCAGCTCGGCGTATGCGGCTCGACGAAGGGGAAGCACGAGACAATCTCCTCATGGCCAAACATCGACAAGCAGTTCAAGCCAACAAACATCGCCGGCCTGATCCCATTTACAAGGTCGGTGACCAAGTGCTGGTGAACACCCGTCATGTCAGGCATGAATACAAGTCCTCATCAGGCTTCAAAAATTCTGCTAAGTTCATCCCACGTTATGATGGTCCTTACACTATTGTCAAAGCTTTTCCAAATCAATCCCTCTATGAACTCGATGTCCCTGCTCGCGCCAATGACACCGCTCGACGCCATGTCTCCCTCCTCAAGCCTCACGTGGTCTCTGAACGCTATCATTCCTCATCACCTCCCCTCCAACCCCAAGTCCCAGCTCCACCTCGCCCCCAGGTCCTTGAGGTCCTTGACATCCGCACCAGGAAGAACACTGAGGAGGTCCGAGTCCGGTTAGTTGGTGAGCCAGCCCTTGGCAAGTGGCTACCCCGAGTTGAAGTCGAGTTATGGGATGGTTTCAAGGCTGCGTGGGAGGTGTATGATGGCCCAGATGAGTTGTTGTTGGAGTAATTTTGATGTTTTTTTCTTTCTTCTTTCAAACATGGACCCCACTTATTACCCTTTAGCCTAGTTGTTTCACCAATGGACCCCACTTATTTTTTTACCTAGTTTTTCTTGCTCTCGCCTTTTCTTCCAAGACCATGGCCTTTTTCAGGAAGGGGAGGGTGTAAGGCATGCATGCCAAACACGGTCATTATGATCCCAAGGTCTGTTTCACTTCATACATAGATTTGCTGCCGCTTTTCTCTTATTTTGATTCCGTTTATTTTGCGCGCTCCTCACAGGCCTCAAAGGAATTTGCAGCAAGGAAAAGCCTCTCTTCTTTATCTTTAGAAAGAGAGCCCTTTTCCTTTGGTTGTCCGCGACCTGCTGTAGTTCTTTTGAGTGCTTGTGAGTCCCACTTCCTACTTGGAATTGTGGTTTTATGCTAACTGGGCGGACTCTAGTAATTATAGCTTCGTTGACACTCTGCCCAGGTATGCTTGTAACTTCTTCTTTATCTTTAGAAAGAGAGCCCTTTTCCTTTGGTTGTCCGCGACCTGCTGTAGTTCTTTTGAGTGCTTTAATTATAGCTTCGTTGACACTCTGCCCAGTGATCAACAAACATATGCAAACTCATAGACCGCTTCTGCGCCCGGACAATCCAACTACCTCTTTCCTTGCCACCGACTAGACAACAGTCGTGTTCCAGCCGTCTCTCTTTCAATCAAATCAAGCCGAACTCTTTCAGTGAACATCCCCCCTGGGTTGTTACAGGGTGTGGTATGAATTGATTTGGGTAATGAGTTTGAAAAAAAAGTGTAAGGTCCGGACAATAGACCTTCACTGAACTGGTGGGGCTAGCTCGGAGGGACAAGGCTTGGAGAGAACTGGTGGGCTCTTAGGGCTGTGTAGGCACTGGGGTGTGCCTCACTGCGTTCGGTGGGCGTTCGGAAAGAATGGGCGTTCATGGTATAGGTCTAGAGGGCGTTCGGATGCGTTCGAGGAAGCGTTCGGTGTTTGTTTATAGTTATAGTGGTCTACTGGATGCGAAACTAGCAATGGTTGATATGCATGAGTTTCGCTTGGAGAAAGAGAAAACTATAACTATGTATGAGATCTATATATATATATGTATGGACGTATGCAGAAACAAACAGAAGTCCATCGAAAAAAAGGGGCAGAGATCCGGCGAAGTCCGCCGCCGCGTTTCGGCAGCAATTGCCGGTCCTATGCATGAGAATAAAATATCATGCATAGGATAAGGCCGGACAGAGCTGATGCCGCGTTTCGGCGAAGTCCGAAAGACACATTTCGGCATCAAATCTCACCTTACCAACATCGACCAATGCATAGGAATAAATCCTACCATATGGTGAGAATGAATGGTGGTAAGGGCTCTGCACTTACACTCTCCCCCGTCCAGATGAGAGCCAGGGGAAGACTCGACCGGATCAAAAAGATAAAAGAAAGAATTAAGAGATAAGGCAATGGAACATAAAATTGAAAAGGAGAGAATAAGGGCAAAAGAACGAATGATCACCAGGCCGTGGGGACTGCCAGCGCCCCCCTGTCAACACGTTACTTTCCAAATCCATCCACGTTGGAAGGACTGGGCAGGAGAACACTCTGTGAGAAAGTCCTGTTAATTTAGTCTTGCTGAGTGCAAGCCAGGGAAAAAAACCAATAATGGCCAAAAAACCCACGGAGGAACGCAAGCAGCCCCCCCAGACACGTATACAAAGGAAAACAGGAGCAAACAGGAAGGGGACTCACAAGGCCAGTTCGTCGTCGCCTATATATTCGTCATATAAGGCCCGGAAACCATTGTATGTACGCAAGTCGTCGAGATTCCTCCATTGACCATTAGGACCGTCGCCGCTGAGTACTACTCGGAGTTGTCTATGACCGCGATACACTCGATCATCCAGGATTTGAAGAATGCTGCGACGTCCAGTGTCAAATTGGTGGGTTACCGGTGATGTTTGATGGAACCTAGGCGACGACAGATAAGGCTTAAGGAGATGACCATGGAATTTTGGGTATGTCCGGTCATTCATGTGAAGACGGTAAACTGAGAGGGCAGGGTTAGCCTCTTGTACCTGGTAAGGCCCCTGGAAGCGGGGGAAGAACTTAGCAGCGCGATATTCCCCGTCTCCAGCACGAAATTCCTTCAACCTATTTCGGGTATCCAACCACACCCAATCTCCAACCTTGTAGGCTACTTCAGGACGGCGATGGCGATTGGCCTGGACGGCCATACGATGCTTCGCCACAAGGAGGTTATCGCGCGCCTCAGCGAGCGAGAGGTCGGTGCGATCCGCTGCGAGAGTCCATTCGGCCTGTGTGGGAAGGGAAGCCCGGGTGAACGGAGGAGGACGAGCCAGACTAGGTAGGGTACAGAGCCGACGGCCAAAGACCAGTTGTGCTGGAGAGAAACCTGTGGAACGTCTGACAGTGTTATTCATGGCTTGGGAAACACGAGAGAGGTACTTAACCCAAGAGGTGCCATGCCTATCCACCCAGCTACGTAGCAGTTGCACCACTGTCTTGTTGGACCGTTCCGAAGTGCCGTCAGTCTGCGGATGGAAGGCCGTGGACATCTTGAGCTTGACGTTCTGCTGTTCCCATAGTGTTGTCCAGAATCGCGAGGTGAACAGAGTATCACGATCGGACGTAATGGAGAGCGGCAAACCATAACGAGACACCCATCGCTCCCAAACCAGGATGGCGAGATCCCGCGCATTGATCGTGGTGGAGCAGGCGACCAGTTCGATGAACCCGGTTAGTCTATCCGTGATCGTGAGGAGATAGTCGTGTCCGCCGGAAGAAGGGAGTGGTCCTACAAAATCGATAGCGATGTCATCGAATTTATCGCGTGGGACCGGAAGCGGATGCAAGGGACCAGCCGGCTTCGTCGTGGGTGCGTTCGCCTGTTGACATAAGTGGCACGCACAGACAAACTCACGAACATCCTTGGACATTGTCTCCCAAAAGTATCCACTCCTGAGTACCTCCATGGTTTTCTCCACTCCCAGATGCCCAGCAGTGCCTTCATGAGCTTGCCGCATAAGTTCCTCGCGAAGTGTATTAACGTCCGGAATGCATAAGCGGTTGTCAACGAGGAGAAGTCGGTGGGTATCATGATCATGGAAGGTAACACCTGGAGCAGTAGACGGATCAGCAAGCCATTCTTTGAATAATACATCACCTTGATAACCCTGCGCAATCGCGCGAAGGGTGTCCGGATCCAAAGTGGGCTCGTATGTCATTGTGGCATGAACTGAAACCGGTGATTGATCCAGAGAGGGGTCGGCAGGTTCGACGGCATCCGAAGGGGCGTGACGAGAGAGGTAATCGGCGAGAGTATTGAACTCCCCTTTGATGTATTCGATGCGGAGGTCGAAATCCTTCAGAGTACTCAGCCACCGAAGCTGACGGGGAGAGAGATTACGTTGACCTAGGAACCATTGAAGGGTAAAGTGATCGCAGTAGACGTGGACTGGAATGCCGTATAGCAGAGGGCGCCAATGATCGAGGGCATTAATAATCGCCAGCAGCTCACGGTCGTGTACCGGATAGTTCCGTTGTGCACTATTGAAAGTGCGCGAATCGTAGGCCACAGGCTGGGCGGACTCCCGAGAGGTACCGACACCAATCCAAGCGCCAGTACCTGTGTTGGAAGCGTCGGTGAATAGAAAGACCTGCTGTTTTCCCGCTTTGACAGCATCATAATCGATAACGGCAAGACAGGGGACAGTACTCACCGCGCGTCGAGTCGCTTCAAAGGCCGCCTTCTCCGCAGGGCCGAACGACCATCTCCAACCAGTCCATCCCTCGGGGAGGTGTCCCTTATGCATCTTAACAGCCTTGTAGTAAGCTTTCTCAGCCGCCGCATTCGGAGGAAGAGTGGCGTGAAGCACGGCGGTATGGTCGGCCAGGTTTGGTATGAAATCGCGAAGGTAGTTAACGAGACCGAGGAACGAGTGAAGTTGGTGAGAATTGACCGGGAGGGGGAACTGCTCGACGCGTGCTATTTTGGCGGGGTCGGGCAGAATCTGTCCGGGGCGGATGATATGTCCTAAGAACGCTACTTCGTCGAGGAACAGCTTTGACTTCTCACGCGAGCAGCGAAGACCACTTCGACGTAGGGCAGAAAGAACACTCACAATATTATCATGCAGGTCCTTAGCATCCTTCCCCCAGATGATGATATCGTCCACATAAGCCTCGCAACATTCCCCAGTTAAACCTTGTAACGCCTCATTAATGCGACGCTGTTGAGCGGCCGGCGCGTTCCGGATCCCTTGAGGCATTACCACCCACTCTAGGAGACCGAGAGGAGTGGTGATAGCGGTTTTCGGGATGTCCTCCTCCTTCATTAGCGTCTGGAAAAAGGCATCCTTACAGTCAAGTTTTGCGAAAATCTTGCCCTTCCTAGCGGCACGGTGGAGGATATCCTGGACGTTCCCCATAGGGTACATGTCGGGGACCGTGACATTGTTCAGAGCACGGAAATCGCAGACCATTCGGAATTTGCCATTACCTTTGGAAACGAGGAACGCCGGGGAGGCCCAAGGGGAACTAAAGTATCGAAGACGTCCTGCATTCAGATGTTCTAATAACATCTCTCGGAAACGGGGAAGCAGGGCTTCCGGTACTCGATAGGGTGGCGAGCGGTGGGGAGTAGCACCATGTTTCAGGTTAATTTCGAAACGCACGCCAGACTTTGTTTTGGAGATGGTGGGGAAATTTCGCACGTCGCCTAGGTCGTCGCAGAAAACATCGTGGAATTCGGTCTGAAGCTTGCGTAGAACATCCGTCAGACTGTCGGACTCGGCGGCCACGCGGGTCTGCGAAAGATTGGGGCGGGTGTCGGCGAATGACACTGTGGCGGTAGTCGAGGCGGGATTTGCGGCGGCGTGGGAAACTGGCGCACCTAACTTTTGCAAGCCTAACGCAGACAAGTTCACACCGCCCGCCTCCAATAACCGAACGAAAGAATTTGATTCCGCGAGTAATCCGTGCCGCGCGAAGAAATTTAGTCCTAAGATACCATCGTAGGTACCGTGCAGATCCATCAGGACACCATCGACTCGATACATGCGACCACCTAGGGAAAACGACCCGACGACCATATCTGTGACCAACGGACCCGCCAAACCTCCGGCTAGACGCACTCGCATCCGTACCAACCCTTTCTTCACTTCCCAGCCCAGTCTCGCCGCCAACCTCGGATCCACAAAGGTTGTGGACGCCCCCGTGTCGAGTAAGAATTTAGGGGAGGGGGCTGATAAACGGCTGTCAGCGGAGACTGGGACGGATATGGAGAGCAAAGGATGGAAAAGAGCGTACATCGCGTCACAGGTATCATCATCGGCTGGAGGAACGGTTTGGGCTAACGTCAGATAGGCTGAGGTGGCATCGCCTGCCGTCAGTTCAGTCTCGAGTTGGTTGACCTTAGGAGTCGGAGCGCGTGTACGGGTAGGGCACTTGGAATGCTGATGCCCCGTTTTACGACAATCGTAGCATCGGTTCTCCTTGCGGAAGACTTCACGGATGTGGCGGCCCGCCGGGGAGAGATAGTATGGCAGAGCGTGGGAAGGGTCGTGATAGTAGGACATAGAGTGGGGTAATTGGACGTTGTCGGAAGAAACCTGGTTGGTGGGACGGGACCTAATCCGAGAGGCGGCATCCTCGTGTTGAATTCGTTCGACGTGGTTGCTGATCAAGGCCCGCAGTGCGTCCAGATCATCGACGTGAAATTCGGGCAAGTCAACCAAGCGAAGAAAAAGGCGCTCGGGACAGGCCGCACGGTAAAAACTGGTGAGTTGTTGGTCGGTCGGGTATAGCTTACTCCCAAGGAGGTGGGCACGGTGCAAAATCACCGCATTGTCGAATTTTTTCCAACCCTCCGACGACGCCTCGTGGAAGGAGAGACGAAAAAGAGCACGGCTTTCGCGGAACTCCCAGTTGGACGGCATGGCCTTAGCCTTGAAGGCGGCTGACCACGTCTCCCATGTCGTTATTCCATCGGTCTCCATACGGCGACCGTCTTGCTCAACCCAACCAACGAGACCAGCGCACTCAATCGAATTATTCGCCAGCTTGTAACAACCCAGGGGGGATGTTCACTGAAGAGTTCGGCTTGATTTGATTGAAAGAGAGACGGCTGGAACACGACTGTTGTCTAGTCGGTGGCAAGGAAAGAGGTAGTTGGATTGTCCGGGCGCAGAAGCGGTCTATGAGTTTGCATATGTTTGTTGATCACTGGGCAGAGTGTCAACGAAGCTATAATTAAAGCACTCAAAAGAACTACAGCAGGTCGCGGACAACCAAAGGAAAAGGGCTCTCTTTCTAAAGATAAAGAAGAAGTTACAAGCATACCTGGGCAGAGTGTCAACGAAGCTATAATTACTAAAGTCCGCCCAGTTAGCATAAAACCACATTCCAAGTAGGAAGTGGGACTCACAAGCACTCAAAAGAACTACAGCAGGTCGCGGACAACCAAAGGAAAAGGGCTCTCTTTCTAAAGATAAAGAAGAGAGGCTTTTCCTTGCTGCAAATTCCTTTGAGGCCTGTGAGGAGCGCGCAAAATAAACGGAATCAAAATAAGAGAAAAGCGGCAGCAAATCTATGTATGAAGTGAAACAGACCTTGGGATCATAATGACCGTGTTTGGCATGCATGCCTTACACAGCTCAATCACTGTCACACGGCGTCGCTCTTCCACCTCCTCGTCGTCCGAGGGAGTCAGAAGGCCGTGCGTTCGCAAAACCTGTTGAAGCCGACGCAAATGGGTAAGGGCGCGGTCCGCATCGCCAAGGGGACCCTCGAAACGAGGGATGTCTGACGCCTTGGGCAATGGTATACCTCGGGGTGTATAGCGTTCCTTGGTAGCTGATAGTTTGTTTTGTTTAGCCAGCAGCTCAGTGAGGAGCGCCAGCGTATCGTCTTGTTGTTGGACGCGGTCGACCAGACGCGCGAGCAACTCCGTTGGAGAGTCTTGAGCTGATTTGGGCATGGTGGATATGGTGTAAAAAAGTAGGTGCTAGTTTCGAAAAAAGTGTAGGCACTGGGGGTGCCTCACTGCGTTCGGTTGGCGTTCGAGAAGGATGGGCGTTCGTGGTATAGGTCTAGAGGGCGTTCGGATGCGTTCGAGGAAGCGTTCGGTGTTTGTTTATAGTTATAGTGGTCTACTGGATGCGAAACTAGCAATGGTTGATATGCATGAGTTTCGCTTAGAGAAAGAGAAAACTATAACTATGTATGAGATCTATATATATATATATGTATGGATGTATGCAGAAACAAACAGAAGTCCATTGAAAAAAAGGGACAGAGATCCGGCGAAGTCCGCCGCCGCGTCTCGGCAGCAATTGCCGGTCCTATGCATGAGAATAAAATATCATGCATAGGATAAAGGCGGGACAAAGCTCGATGCCGCGTTTCGGCGAAGTCCGAAAGACGCGTTTCGGCATCAAATCTCACCTACCAACATCGACCATGCCGCGTTTCGGCGAAGTCCGAAAGATGCGTTTCGGCATCAAATCTCACCTACCAACATCGACCAATGCATAGGAATAAATCCTACCATATGGTGAGAATGAGTGGTGGTAAGGGCTCTGCACTTACACCTTCCCAACGGGGCATGAACTTCGCAGAACGGTTAGTGGCTGTCTTATATTCGTGACGGAACTCAGCTGTGTTCAAGTAGACTTTGTCTCCCGGGCGGTAGACCGGGTCCGGCCGACGATGCTTATTGGCTTGAACACTTTGCCGATGCTTAGCGAGAAGCAGTTCGTCACGAGCGATGCCCTCTTCGAGGGCCATGCGTTGGGCAGCGAGATCCCATTCGGAGGCTGTAGGTTGGGCGAGGGACTGGTCCGTAGCTGATGTTGAGGGGAGAAGCGGCGGAGTGAGTGACAGGCGTTTCCCGAAAACGAGCTCGGCGGGGGTGTGGTGGGTTGAGCGTCGGATGGTGTTGTTCATTGCGAAGGCGACCCGTTGTAGGTTGGCTGCCCAGTTTCGGCCTTGGTCGTCAGTCCAGGTTCGCAGGATCTGGATGACTGTCTTGTTTGATCGTTCTGATATACCATCGGTCTGGGGGTGGTATGCTGTGGACATCTTTAGCTTAGTGCCCAGGAGTGAATTCAACCGACGCCATGACGCAGCAGTGAATAACTTATCGCGGTCTGAGATGATCGATTGTGGTACCCCATATTTAGAAACCCAGTGGTCGTAGTAGAGTTGAGCAAAAGCGGAGGACGTGAGCGTCGTGACTGTTGGTATGAGAGCGACCCAGCCGGTGAGGCGATCGGTAATGACGATGAGATAGTCGAAGCTGTGTGATTGCGGTAGTGGCCCCACGAAATCTATGCCTATGTCGGAGAATTTGGCGGGAGGAACTGGTAATGAGTGTAGTAGTCCGGGAGGCTTAGTGGTGGTGGCTTTGGATGTCTGACAGGCTGGGCAAGTGCTGACAAAGTCCTTTACATCACTAGCCATACCATCCCAGAAGTACTTACAACGCAGTAGTTCAAGTGTTTTCTCCACCCCGAAATGGCCCATCGCATTGTGGCATTCCTGGAGGCACTGTTCTCGTAAGGTCAGTATTTCGGGGATGCAGAGCCGGTCCTCGTATGTTAGCACCTTCCTGACCCCCCGTGCTCCGTTGACTTCGGTAGTGCGGACACCCGGAGGGCAGCGGTCTACTTCCCTCCAAATGCTCATTACCGGGTCCTGCCCATACCCGTCAGCCACTTCATCCAGGAAAGTTGCGTTTGGTGAGAGAACCATCATGGTGAGGGCGTTGACGTGGGCGTCGGAGTTGCGGAGCCGGGAGAAAGCGTCGGCGATGACATTAGTGGCCCCTGGAATGTGGGAAATCTGGAGGTCGTAATCGGCGAGTACTAGTAGCCACCGCTTCTGACGTTCGGACAGATTTGGTTGTTGAAAGAACCACTTGAGGGTCGCATGGTCCGTCATGACGTGCACCGGGACGCCGAGAAGTAGAGGCCGCCACTCTTTGAGGGCGTGGATGATGGCGCATAACTCTTTTTCGTGTACCGGATAATTTCGTTCGGCGGCGGTGAGAGAGCGGGAATCGTAGGCGATAGGTTGAGCGTCGTCGGGGGATAGACCCGTGCCCAACCAGGCGCCGAGGCCGGTGTTGCTTGCGTCGGTGAAAAGGTAGAGATTGGTTTGACCTGCGAGGATAGCTTCATGGGAAAGGGGGGACAGACCTGTGATACGTGCCACCATTTCCTTCAGCGCCTCAAACGCGTCTTGCGCCGACGTTGTCCACTTCCATAGCCAACTCAGTGATTCTAATCGCTCAGCTGGGAGGCCCTTAGCCAGTTGACGTTTACGGGATTCATACGCTTTCTCTGCTGTCTTGTTCGGAGGGAGAAGAGCCGTGAGAACGGACGTCTTGGTGGCGATGTGTGGGATGAATTTGCGTAAATACTGGAGAAGGCCAAGAAAAGATCGGAGGTCTTTCACACAACCAGGAGATGGCCATGCGCGTAGTGCTTCGACTTTCTTCGGATCTGGCCCGATGTGATTGGGGGAGATTACGTGGCCCAGGAAGGATACTGAGTCGACGAAAAATTTCGACTTGCTAGGCGAGCAAACAAACCCGCTGTTACGTAAGGCCGTGAGAACCGCGCGGATATTTTTCGCTAAGTCAGAGTCGGTCGCGCCCCAAATGATGATATCATCGACATAAGCTTCACAACAAACGCTGATGAGGTTACGTAAAGCCTCGTTGAGGCGGCGTTGTTGTGTTGCCGGCGAGTTGCATGCGCCTTGCGGCATCACAACCCATTCGTATAAACCCCAGGGAGTGCTGATTGCCGTTTTCTCGATATCGGGCTCGTGCATGAGCGTCTGAAAAAATGCATCGGTAAGGTCGAGTTTGGCGAAAACCTTGCCACGGGCGGCGCGTTGGAGAATGTCGTCAATGTTGGGAACCGGGGTGCGATCTTTAACCGTGACACTGTTGAGGCCGCGAAAATCGCAGAGGAACCGGAATTTGCCATTTTCTTTCTTAATGAGGAAAGCACGGGCGGCCCAAGGGGAACTGGATGGATGGAGGAGGCCTGCGGTACGGTGTTTCTCGATTTCGTGTCGGAGGGTGTCGCGCCACGCTAACGGTACTCGAAATCCAGCTCGAGCGACAGGCATCGCATCAGGAAGAATGTTTATTCGGTGGCGGACTTGGGAGGTGGACGAACAAATGGGCGGGTAGTGGGAAACGTCAGAGATATTGGCTGGAAGGATGTCGGCAAATTCACGGAGGATGGCGTCGGAGTGGGAGTGGCGTTCAGTGCTTACGGTCGGGGATTCGACTGGTGTGATGGAGTTGAGTTGTAGTTGCACAAGCGATGTATAGGATGACCCCCCTGCATTGAGGAGGTGATTTAAATGCTCCGCCCCATCAAATAGGCGGTGTTGACGACAGAACTGTAATCCGAGGATAAGGCGGTATCGTGGACCAAGGGCCATGGCGTAGAATGGGGTAGCGTTGTAGGTAGTGTCACCAATGATTACATCCACTACATACTCCTGGTCTACGACTGGACCCGCCCGATTGTCTGCCATTTTGGTCCCCACCGGTATAATCGGCCGTCCTTGCCATCCCTGTTGCTCTGCGTACGCCCGGTCGACGACGTTGATGCCAGCGCCGCAATCAACGAGTGCTGGGACAGTGTTTCCGTCAGCCTTGAAACGGCAATTGACCATGATGAGAGGTACTGACCCAGCGAGCGCAGACGAGGCATCCTGTACTAGAGTGTCGGTGACAGGGTCGACAGCGAAAACGCCGTGGTGGTCGGGCTCGTCGTCGTCGGCAAGGGAGACGAGGTTAGCGACCGGCACGGACGCGGAGGCGTTGGGCGGGGTGGAGGGGGGGCGGGTTGGGCAGATAAGGCGGTGATGGCCGACAACGCGGCATGAGAAACACGCGTTGATGCTTTGAAGATAGGCGCGGGCAGATCGGCCGGCGTCACCGAGGGGGAGCCGTTTGGCGGGGTCGAGCCAGTCGAGCTGTTGTGCAGTGTGGCCTTTCGTGGTGGTGGAGGGGGCGGGGGTGAGTTTGGCAATGAGTGGAGGCGCGGGGGCGGGAGCGATGACGTTGGCGACGGTTGGTGGGTGGCGGGGGCGTGTCGGCACCTGAAGGAAACGCGCCTCAAGCATGGCGTCATCGATGACGTCCATCATGATCTCATATAGGTCGGCCGACGTTGCGGAGAGCACCGTTTTGCCACGTGCGCGGAGAGCAGCTTTGGTGCGGTGAGTAACCAAAGCATCGACACCGTCCAATAGCCGGCGGTTGACGTCCACGTCGCTGAGGGGGTCCTCGAAGTCATGAAGAATGCCTTGGTAACTGATAACAAGGTGAAAGAATGCATCGAACGCGGCGGGTGTGGTGTCCAAGCAGCGGAGCTGCATGAATCGGTGGCGGAGTTTGGACTCCCAACCGCGGGCGAGAATGTGAGACTTAAGGGAGACTTGCCATGCATCCCAAGTTTCGGCGTGTTTGCCATGAAGCTCGAGCCACGTGGTGAACCGGCCGCCCGATTGGGAGATCGAGGTGTTGGCTACAGAAATCTTCCACGCGTGCTCAGCCGGGCCGGGGCTCCAGTGTAGGAGGGCGTCACGGAAATAGGTCTCCAAAGCGAGGAGGTGTCGCTGGAGTGCGAACGGGTCGGCGGAGGAGTGAGTCCCAAGTCGCGGCGGGGAGATCTTGTCCGGGCGGGACCCGCGTGTGGAGGGGGGGACGTGACGGTCGTGGCCGGTGGTGGCTTGATCGGCTAGCGCTTGGGTGGAACGGAGGAGTCCGGCAACAATAGATTTAAGCTCGTCGATCTCAGGAACGGCTGGGCCGGAAAAGGCAGTGGTGAGGCCCGGGGTCTTTCGGTAGATTGCACCCGTGGTATCGTGTACAGGGGTTGCGTAGTTTACCATCTTTTCGTCGGGTAGATCAGGCACCGAAGGCACCGCGTTTGAAGTTGTGGGCGAAGCCAAATTTTCTCCGGAGCCCGCGGACGATAGGTGGTCGTCCGTGAATGTGCCGAAGATGGGAACGCCAGTGGGGTGATGCCCGATGATGGGACGGGAAGTCACCTCGTCGTACGCAATGATGGGTTGGCCCTGAGAATCGAACGCCATGATGTATGTTGATGTGGTGGAGTGTGGTGTGAATTGATTTGGGTAATGAGTTTGAAAAAAAGTGTAAGGTCCGGACAATAGACCTTCACTGTACTGTTGGGGCTAGCTCGGAGGGACAAGGCTTGGAGAGAACTGGTGGGCTCTTAGGGCTGGCAGGGCTCGAGGCTTAACTTCGGACTGGAGAGAAGCAAACAAGATCCCAAATGCATATGCTGATTATGTCCTATCAGCGACTAGTAAAGGAGACAAGATGAAGAATTGATAGGGACAAGAGGAGAAGGCAAGGTACTTGTGACTGTAAAGTCGGAAGAAGGAAAGGTTGAACACAACAAGGATAAAAGAAATAAGGAATTTGTGTGAAACCCAAAGAGCCCGAAGCTTACCTGATTATGTCCTATCAGCGACTAGTAAAGGAGACAAGATGAAGAATTGATAGGGACACTGATCAGGATTAGCCAGGGGGTCTGAGGGGAGAAGGTAATTAGTAGAGAGCTCTGCTTACAGAGGAGAAGGCAAGGTACTTGTGACTGTAAAGTCGGAAGAAGGAAAGGTTGAACACAACAAGGATAAAAGAATAAAGGAATTTGTGTGTCAACCTTTCCATGCACTTTGCCTTCGCTCTCGAAACCAGTCGCGACCAAAGCCCGGTAAACACCGGGGCTTGTGGCATGAAAAATCGGACAAGAAACTCGGACTTAGGACGAGAAATGGAAGAGAAAACAAGAAGAGAAAAAGCGGAAGTAAAATGATGCACGTGACCTGGGAGGGAGAGTGCGGATGCAATTTGACGCGCGCGACTTGGAGGAAAGGAGCGGAAGTAAATTGAGACGCGGCTCGGAGAAACAGGGGAAAAATAAAGCATGTGACCTGGGAAAGGGAGCGCGGATGCAATTTGACGCGCGCAACTTGGAGGAAGAAGCGGAAGCAATTGAAACACGGCTCGAAATTAGAAGCTGGGGAAGGTGGTGACCGTGGGTCACTGGGTCGGAGGCTAGCCTCTTACAGAAATGAGGTTCGAGAAAGCGTTCGAGGAGAGCGTTCGTAGAGGTGTAAGATAGTTATAGTTGTCTGAATGGACGCAAACTAGCACCGGAATATGCATTAAGTTTGCTAGGTAAAAGGAGAACTATAACTATGTACCAATATATATATATATATATATATGAATGTATGAGGAAACAAACAGAAGTCCATCAAAAAAAGGGGCAGAGATCCGGCGAAGTCCGCTGCCGCGTTTCGGAAGCAATTTGCTGGTCCTATGCATGAGAATAAATATCATGCATAGGATAAGGCCGGACAGAGCTCGATGCCGCGTTTCGGCATCAAATCTCACCTACCAACATCGACCAATGCATAGGGATAAATCCTATCATATGGTGAGAACGAGTGGTGGTAAGGGCTCTGCACTTACACTCTCCCCCGCCCAGATGAGAGCCAGGGGAAGACTCGACCGGATCAAAGAGATAAAGAAAGAATTAAGAGATAAGGCAAAGGAACGTAAAATTGAAAAGAAGAGAATAGGGGCAAAAGAACGAACGATCACCAGGCCGTGGGGACTGCCAGCGCCCCCCTGTCAACACGTTACTTTCCAAATCCATCCACGTTGGAAGGACTGGGCAGGAGAACACTCTGTGAGAAAGTCCTGTTAATTTAGTCTTGCTGAGCGCAAGCCAGGGAAAAAAACCAATAATGGCCAAAAAACCCACAGAGAAACGCAAACAGCCCCCCAGACACGTGTACAAAGGAAAACAGGAGCAAACAGGGAGGGGACTCACAAGGCCAGCTCGTCGTCGCCTATATATTCATCATATAAGGCCCGGAAACCATCGTGTGTACGCAAGTCGTCGAGATTCCTCCATTGACCATTAGGACCGTCGCCGCTGAGTACTACCCGGAGTTGTCTATGACCGCGATACACTCGATCATCCAGGATTTGAAGAATGCTGCGACGTCCAGTGTCCGATTGGTGGGTTACCGGTGATGTTTGATGAAACCTAGGCGATGACAGATAAGGCTTAAGGAGATGACCATGGAATTTTGGGTATGTCTGGTCATTCATGTGAAGACGGTAAACTGAGAGGGCGGGGTTAGCTTCTTGTACCTGGTAAGGCCCCTGGAAGCGGGGGAAGAACTTAGCAGCGCGATATTCCCCGTCTCCAGCATGAAATTCCTTCAACCTATTTCGGGTATCCAACCACACCCAATCCCCAACCTTGTAGCCTACTTCCGGACGGCGATGGCGATTGGCCTGGACGGCCATACGATGTTTCGCCAAAATGAGGTTATCGCGGGCGTCGGCGAGCGAGAGGTCAGTGCGATCCGCAGCGAGAGTCCATTCAGCCCGTGTAGGAAGAGACGCCTGGATGAAGGAGGGAGGTCGGGGAAGGCTTGGAAGGGTACGTAGTCGGCGACCAAAGACCAGTTGTGCCGGAGAGAAACCTGTGGAACGTCTGACAGTATTATTCATGGCTTGGGAAACACGAGGAAGGTACTTAACCCAAGATTTGCCATGTTGGTCCACCCAGCTACGAAGGAGTTGAACTACCGTCTTGTTCGTATGCTCCGAGGCGCCGTCGGTTTGCGGATGGAAAGCCGTGGACATTTTGAGCTTGATGTTCTGCTGCTCCCAGAGGGTCGTCCAAAATCGTGAGGTAAATAGTGTATCGCGATCGGACGTAATAGAGAGCGGGAGGCCATAGCGAGAAACCCATCTGTCCCAAACCAAGATAGCAAGGTCGCGAGCGTTAATACTGGTAGAACATGGAACCAATTCAATGAACCCGGTTAGTCTATCCGTGATCGTGAAAAGATAGTCATGTCCGCCGGAAGAAGGGAGTGGTCCCACAAAATCGATAGCGATGTCATCAAATTTATCGCGTGGGACCGGGAGCAGATGCAAAGGACCAGCCGGTTTCGTCGTAGGGGCATTTGCCTGTTGACATAAGTGACATGCACGGACAAACTCACGGACATCCTTGGACATTGTCTCCCAAAAGTATCCACTCCTGAGTATCTCCATAGTTTTCTCCACACCCAGATGTCTAGCAGTTCCCTCATGTGCTTGCCGCATAAGTTCCTCACGAAGGGTATTAACGTCCGGGATACATAAACGGTTGTCAACAAGGAGGAGTTGGTGTGTATCATGATTATGGAGGGTAACACCTGGAGCAGTAGACGGATCAGCAAGCCATTCTTTGAATAATACATCACCTTGATAACCCTGCACAATCGCACGAAGGGTGTCCGGATCCAAAGTGGGCTCGTATGTCATTGTGGCATGAACTGAAACCGGTGATTGATCCAGAGAGGGGTCGGCAGGTTCGGGGGCGTCCGAAGGAGCATGACGAGAGAGGTAATCGGCGAGAGTATTGAACTCCCCTTTGATATATTCGATGCGGAGGTCGAAATCCTTCAGAGTACTCAGCCACTGAAGCTGACGGGGAGAGAGATTACGTTGACCTAGGAACCATTGAAGGGTAAAGTGATCGCAGTAGACGTGGACTGGAATGCCGTATAGCAGAGGGCGCCAATGATCGAGGGCATTAATAATCGCCAGCAGCTCACGGTCGTGTACCGGATAGTTCCGTTGTGCACTATTGAAGGTGCACGAATCGTAGGCCACGGGCTGGGCGGACTCCCGAGAGGTACCAACACCAATCCAAGCGCCAGTACCTGTGTTGGAAGCGTCGGTGAATAGAAAAACCTGCTGCTTTCCCGCTTTGACAGCATCATAATCGATAACGGCAAGACAGGGGACAGTACTCACCATGCGTCGAGTCGCTTCAAAGGCCGCCTTCTCCGCAGGGCCGAACGACCATCTCCAACCAGTCCATCCCTCGGGGAGGTGTCCCTTATGCATCTTGACAGCCTTGTAGTAAGCTTTTTCAGCCGCCGCATTCGGAGGAAGAGTGGCATGAAGCACGGCGGTGTGGTCGGCCAGGTTTGGTACGAAATCGCGAAGGTAGTTAACGAGACCAAGGAACGAGTGGAGTTGGTGAGAATTGACTGGGAGGGGGAACTGCTTGACGCGTGCGATTTTGGCAGGGTCGGGCAGAATCTGTCCGGGGCGGATGATGTGGCCTAAGAACGCTACTTCGTCGAGGAACAGCTTTGACTTCTCATGCGAACAGCGAAGACCACTTCGACGTAGGGCAGAAAGAACACTCACAATATTATCATGCAGGTCCTTCGCATCCTTCCCCCAGATGATGATATCGTCCACGTAAGCCTCGCAACATTCCCCAGTTAAACCTTGTAACGCCTCATTAATGCGACGCTGTTGAGCGGCCGGCACGTTCCGGATCCCTTGAGGCATTACCACCCACTCTAGGAGACCGAGAGGAGTGGTGATAGCGGTTTTCGGGATGTCCTCCTCCTTCATTAGCGTTTGGAAAAAGGCATCCTTACAGTCAAGTTTTGCGAAAATCTTGCCCTTCCTGGCGGCACGGTGGAGGATATCCTGGACATTCCCCATAGGGTACATGTCGGGGACCGTGACATTGTTCAGAGCGCGGAAATCGCAGACCATTCTGAATTTGCCATTACCTTTGGACACGAGGAACGCCGGGGAGGCCCAAGGGGAACTGGAATAGCGAAGACGACCTGCATTCAGATGCTCTAACAGCATCTCGCGGAAACGAGGGAGCAGGGCTTCGGGTACGCGGTAAGGCGCCGAGTGTTTGGGAGTGGCGCCATGTTTGAGATTAATTTCGAAATGGATACCCGATCTGGTCCTTGATATGGTGGGGAAGTTTCGTACGTCGCCTAGGTCATCACAAAAGACATCGTGAAACTCGGCCTGGAGACGACGCAGGACGTCTGTCAGACTGTGAGAATCTGCGGCCGCGGTCGCATGCGGAGTTGTCGGGTGGATCTCCGTGTGGTGTAGCCTAGTAGCGGAGACAAGCTCCGAAGGGGACGCGTCATCCTTTCGCAGTCCTAACGCAGATAGGTTCGCGCCTCCAGCCTCCAATAGGTGAACAAGGGAGGTTGTATCCGCCAATAAACCGTGCCGAGCAAGGAAGTTAAGCCCTAAGATACCATCATACGTTCCGTGCAAATCCATCACCACACCGTTTATTTGATACATCCTGTCGCCTAGAGAAAACGAGCCGATAACTGTATCGGTGACTATGGGACCTGCCTTTCCACCAGCTAACCTAACTCTCATCCGTACGGCACCTGTCTTCACCGACCATCCCAGCCTCGCTGCCAGCTTTGGATCCACGAAGGTCGTGGACGCCCCTGTGTCGATTAGGAGCCTAATGAGACGAGCTGGCCAGAGGTCATCAGCCGGGATCGGAACGGATATAGCAAGAAGAGGGTGGAAAAGGGCGTACGAAGAGTCTTGAATAGGTTCGGCGACTGACGGAATAGTTTGCGCAAGAGCGAGGTACGCTGAAGTGGTATCCCCAGCAGTTAACTCGGTCTCCAGCTGATTCACCTTAGGCTGAGTATGGTGCGTACGACTGGGGCATTGTGGGTGTTGGTGACCAATCTTGCGGCAGTCGAAACAACGGTTCTCTTGGCGGAATACATTACGAATGTACCGACCGGCTGGCGAACGATAATAAGGGAGCGGGTGGGCAGGATCATAATAGTAATTGACCGGCTGAGGAAGTTGAGCAGAGTCCGAGGATCGAGAGGCGGAAGAAGCAGGAGTCTTAATAGGGCGCGGTACGTGTTGAGAGGCTGCATCTTCATGTGCGATTCGTTCAATATGATTGCTAATCAACACACGTAGACCATCCAAATCGTTCGTGTGAAATCCGGGCTCATCCACTAGGCGGAGAAAAAGGCGCTCGGGACAAGCAGCACAGTAGAGGCGAGCAATTTCGTGGTCGAGGGGATAGTGGTGGGTACCATGAAGATGGCTGCGATGAAGAATAACAGCATTGTCGAATTTTCGCCACGCATTGGGAGAAACCTCTTGAAGTGAGAGACGGAATAAGGTACGAGACTCCCGATACTCCCAGTGTGAAGGCATGGCCTTAGCTTTGAAAGCAACTGACCAGTCTTGCCAAGTACTCCTCCCATCCTCCTCCATACGGCGGCCCTCGTGTTCGACCTAACCAACTAAGCCAGCACAGTCTATTGAATTGTTGGCCAACTCAATTACAGTAATTCACCTTCGCGCCTCAAGCTCCTCATCATCAGAAGGAGTCAATAAGCTGTTTGTTCGAAGTAGTTGTTGTAGGCGACGAAGATGAGTCAATACGCTGTCTGCATTCCCCAGGGGACCTTGGAAACGGGGAATGTCTGAGGGCTTAGGTAGAGGAAGACCCCGAGGATTGTACCGATCTTTAACCGTTGACTGTTTTTGTTGTTTGAGCAGTAACTCGGTAAGGAGTGAAAGTGTGTTGTCCTGCTTCTGGGCACGGCCAACTAGGCACTCCAAAAGCGCTGCAGTAGGAGATTCGGAAGGTGAGTCCTCCACTGCTCCTTTAGTGGGTTTCGGCGGCATCGTAGATATTGCGATTTGTGGGAAAGGCTAGTTTGAAAAAAAGTGTAGGCACTGTTGGTGCCTCACTGCGTTCAGACAGGGTTCGTTGAGCGTTCGAGAGGAAATGAGGTTTGAGAAAGCGTTCGAGGAGAGCATTCATAGAGGTGTAAAATAGTTATAGTTGTCTGAATGGACGCAAACTAGCACTGGAATATGCATTAAGTTTGTTAGGAAAAGAAGAACTATAATTATGTGCCAATATATATATATATATATATGAATGTATGAAGAAACAAACAGAAGTCCATCGAAAAAAGGGGCAGAGCGTTTCGGAAGCAATTGCCGGTCCTATGCATGGGGATAAAATATCATGCATAGGGCAGAGGCCGGACAGAGCTCGATGCCGCGTTTCGGCGTAGTCTGAAAGACGCATTTCGGCATCAAATCTCACTTACCAACATCGACCAATGCATAGGAATAAATCCTACCATATGGTGAGAACAAGTGGTGGTAAGGGCTCTGCACTTACACACAAGTACCTTGCCTTCTCCTCTTGTTCCTATCAATTCTTCATCTTGTCTCCTTTACTAGTCGCTGATAGGACATAATCAGCATATGCATTTGGGATCTTGTTTGCTTCTCTCCAGTCCGAAGTTAAGCCTCGAGCCCTGCCAGCCCTAAGAGCCCACCAGTTCTCTCCAAGCCTTGTCCCTCCAAGCTAGCCCCACCAGTTCAGTGAAGGTCTATTGTCCGGACCTTACATGGAGGGCAGCTTTGGTGCAGTGAGTAACCAAGGCATCGACACCGTCCAATAGCCAGCGGCTGACATCCACGTTGCTGAGAGGGTCCTCAAAGTCGCGAAGAATACCTTGGTAACTAATAACGAGGTGAAAGAATGCATCGAACGCTGCAGGAGTGGTGTCCAAACAATGGAGCTGCATGAATTTGTGGTGGAGTTTGTGCTCCCAGCCGCAGGCGAGAATGTGAGACTTCAGGGAGACTTACCATGCATCCCAGGTCTCCGCGTGTTTGCCATGGAGTTCAAGCCATGTGGTGAAATGGCTGCCCGATTGGGAGATCGAAGTATTCGCCACAGAAATCTTCCACGCCTGTTCAGCTGATCCGGGGCTCCAATGTAGGAGAGTGTCACGGAAATAGGTCTCCAAGGCGAGGAGGTGTCGCTGGAGAGCGAACGGGTCGGCGGGGGAGTGAGTCCCAAGTCTCGGCAGAGAGATCTTGTCCAGGCGGGACCCGTGTGTGGAGGGGGGGACATGACGGTCATGGCTGGTGGTGGCTTGATCGGCTAGTGCTTGGGTGGAACGGAGGAGTCCAGCGACAATAGACTTGAGCTCATCGATCTCAGGAACGGCCGTGCCGGAAAAGGCAGAGGCGGGGCCCAGGGTCTTTCGGTAGATTGCACCCGTGGTGTCATGTACAGGGGTGGTGTCAGATGTAGAGTTGTCTAGAGAGAGCTTGAGCACGCAGTGTCGATTGCCAGAGATGTCTAAGTTGCATGAAAACTATTCTACAATCCTTTTTCTTTATTTGTTTCAATACCACAAGTGTTCTAGCTTATGTAATTTGATCTTCCCTTTTTCCCATGCCTCCACCAACAATTCCCATGCCTCCACCAGCAATCCCATGCCTCCACCAGCATTTCCCATGCCTCCACCAGCAATTCCCATGCCTCCACCAGCAATTCCCATGCCTCCAGATCCAGGTTGGATCAATCATTCTGACACCATGGCCTGGTGATCGTTCGTTCTTTTGCCCCTATTCTCTCCTTTTCAATTTTACGTTCCTTTGCCTTTTCTCTTAATTCTTTCTTTTAGCCTTTGATTGGGTCGAGTCTTCCCCTGGCTCTCATCTGGATGGGGGAGAGTGTAAGTGCAGAGCCCTTACCACCACTTGTTCTCACCATATGGTAGGATTTATTCCTATGCATTGGTCGATGTTGGTAAGTGAGATTTGATGCCGAAACGCGTCTTTCGGACTACGCCAAAACGCGGCATCGAGCTCTGTCTGGCCTCTGCCCTATGCATGATATTTTATTCCCATGCATAGGACTGGCAACTGCTTCCGAAACGTGGCAGTGGACTTCGCCGGATCTCTGCCCCTTTTTCCATGGACTTCTGTTTGTTTCTTCATACATTCATATATATATATATATTGGCACATAGTTATAGTTCTTCTTTTACTCAGCAAACTTAATGCATATTCCAGTGCTAAGTTTGCATCCATTCAGACAACTATAACTATTTTACACCTCTACGAACGCTCTCCTCGAACGCTTTTCTCGAACCTCATTTCCTCTCGAATGCTCAACGAACCCGGTCCGAACACAGTGAGGCACCCACAGTGCCTACATCTATGTACAAACACTCCAGGAGACCGTGGCAAATAATGGGCTCTCTTCTGATGGATGCTTACCTGGGCAGGGCATCAATATAATCTCTATGTACTGTTCTGCCCAGTCAGCACTTCATCAGGAGGAGCAAGCATGAAAAACACCCACCAAACACTCCAGGAGACCACAGCAAATAATGGGTTCTCTTCTGATGGATGGGGAAGAAGAGAAACCTCCAGAAGAATCTGCGGTCTTATATCGCCAGGTGTTTGGGATGGCATGGGAAAAAAACAAGCATGGGAAAATCTCGACATGCACGGCCGAGGCCATGTGGGTACCTACCAATGTCATCCAATGCATAGGAATAATTCCTACCATGGATGAGAACAATTGGTGGTGAGGGCTCGGCCCTTACAAAGATGTTGCAGTGTCATTGAAGTTATCTGAGCTGTGTACTATCTCCCCATCATTTCAAAAGAGCCTCAACAAGAGAACACATATTCACCAGCCCAAGCATAAAGTTGCATTTGTCAATGCCAGTGAAGTTGAGAGTGATGGTGATGCGACTACCGACGACAAGTGGGAATGGCAAGTAGAAGAGGGGGAAGAGGAGCAGGAGGTGAGCTCAGGTGCTGCTTTGGCTTGGGTTGATGAGGCATTCACACCTGCTGGCCAGGACGAGCTGTATGAGTACTTTGTTCATGAAGCAACAATTGAAGACCTACTTGAAGAGGAAATTGAGACCACAAGCCAACCATTGGTCCAGATAGTCGAGCCTTCACTGCCCCCAGGTGTCCTCATTCATGCTAAGCCTCTCATCCAGCATGCATGGGTGTAAGTGCAGAGCACTATACTCATTTATTCTCTATGCATGCAGTCTTTGTGCATGCATCTTCCTATGCATATTGCATATGCAGGAATTTATGCATTGCATTTACATGCAGGAATTTATGCAGTGCATTTACATGCATGCATTCCCATGTATAAGCTGTATGAATATTCAGCTATATTTGTTGTGTATGTATTCATCCAGATGATGTAACATTCCATGTGTATAATGTTACATTTGAAATACTTAGTAAGGATGTGGCATTTGATGTGTGTAACTTTACTTTCTGACACACAGTTGGTACTTAGTAAAATAGTAGTCGCATATTGTTGTAGTTCTTCAATACTCAATCCACATGTATTACAACCAGTGCATGTTTTGCTAGTCAACTACACACTATACTACAACGACACTCAGTGAGACACCCAGTGTCTACAATGCGCCAAGATTGCCAATGACAAGGAGGAGTACTTGGCAGTAGAAACTTGCCAGATGATAGCTAAGATCGAAGGGAGGCCCGTTGTGGCGATGCTAGATGATGGGAGCGAGATTAACATTATGCCTTTGGAGTTGTGGAATAAGTTAAACAAGGAAAAGTTGCTATCATTATGTACAGATGTTATCTTTAATGTCTTCGGCATTCATGGCAGTGGAGAAGCCATGTTAGGACAGACTCAAGTCGCTGTTGAGTTCAGCGGAGTCACAACGCATCACAACTTCGTTCTGGGTTGCATGGGGAGTTTCCAAGGTGATTTTAGGTATGCCTTACATCTGGAAAACCGAGTCGATATCTAAAATTGGAGTGGTGAGCATCATGTAGTGAGGCAGAATACTTGTACAGAAGAGACTCACCAGTATATGCACCTTCCAGGAGGCCCCAAGAAGACTTTCTATGACCCATCTGTTGAAGTGGAGGGTATCTGCCCTATGCATCCCTATTGGCGATAGCCCGGCGTGCCTGTCTTTCTCTTTTGTTCTTCATACCTTTCTATTCTCTTTTTGTTCTTCGGCATTATTGCCATATTCCTTATTGTTCTTCGGCACGATGCATGCTCAGAGCTCTTGTACTGCCTAATATATATATCAAGATCCCTGCATCATACATCATGCACTATCACTTCTTTTCTTGATCATACAATCGGATTTGCTCTCCTTTACCATCTGCCCAGTGGAAGGTTGTTGTCCAACAAGAGTTGCTGTGCAATCTGCGCATGTGAATTTGGCCAGGATCAGTGAGGACGCTGAAGCTTTTGAGTTGGGGGAAGGAGTTGGTGATTGGAATGAACCAGATGATGAAACAGAGGAGGATAACGAGTTGTTGCAGGCTGCTGAGGCATTGTGTAGCAATGTAGACATGGATGAAGAAGGAGGAGAATGGTGATCATTATGAGAGTCAAGAAGTAGAGAATAGATCTGGGGAGAGAGTGCCGTGAGTTGTGAGGGCGAGAAATGACATCAACAGGATCTGGTAATTGTTACAGAAAGGAGCAAGTCACCGGGCCTAGCCATTTCATGATGTGGAGGCAATTCAGAGAATCATAGAGACGAGAAAAACGAAGCCAAATCTGTGTAACCTTAAGATGAGCCACAGAAGACCTTAAAAACCGTTTGAGGGTCTGTGAATGTCTGCAGGGGCCACCGAAAGTGACCTCAGCCAGACACGCCATTGGCTGAATTGTGTGAATATTAAAATAGAAGGTTTCCAATGCCTGAAAATTCTGAGCAATAATTTATCAGGCCCTGGGCCACCTTTGGGGACCTGGGAATGCACCTTTGAATTGACCTTCTAAAGTACTCTCGATGCCTCCCAAACTCAGCTCCAAGCCTGGTCAACCAGTTTTCATATCATCCCCAAGGACTTATTCCACCTTCAAATGCATACATAAGCTGCCATCAATTCTGCTCAGAAGAGCTATCCATCGTAAAAGGCCATATATAATACTACAAGGTCCATATGCATGACCTTCTACCTTGATGATAATTATATGTACATGTAGCCCCAAGCCAGTACTATCCAGCAGTGGTACTCTATGCATTGGATTCTACTCCATGCAAGAGTAATAAAACACAGCATCTAATTGACGATTAGTGAAACTAATCCCTTAATGAGCACGCTTCTTAGCCATAATATATTTATGGAACCATTTGTACATTTTTTAGAGGCATACTTACAACTATACAGGGGTGGACTTGGTAGAAATACACCCCAAACCAGTGATCGAAGCCCATACTACTGTAGCAGTGCCACTGTCCTCATAGAGTGTCAGGGGGCTATCTCTTCTGGCGATAGCCTTCAACAGGTTAGGGACAACAAATGATCCGAGGGCCTTTTAAATAGGCAGCCAGATCAATGCCGGAAGATGATAGCTTTAAGTAGACGAAGAATACTTGGAGAAGACAACAATAGTGGATCGACAAGTATCTAAAACTATGGAAAAACTACTGTCTTATATACCTTTACACCTCAAGCTCTGCTGACTCATCTTTCCCACACCAGCCAGCTCTACATCCTTTTGCGTTGCCGAAACCCGGTGGCGAGGAAGGTGTCGGAGGGTTGTCGATCTCTCTATCTCTGTATATCTCTCGGGGGAAGGCCGCGGCCGAAAATGAAGGGGTATGCTCGGACGCGGACTGAAGTGGATGAGGAAGGGTTACCGTCATAATCGTGCTGACATGAGGAAGAGGTCGGGTGGCGACAGCCACGTGACATAGAGGCTGGAAAACATTTGATGCTACTTTAGTTTTGTGTCCTCGGTCATTTGTCTACAGTTGTTCTTCTCAGAGCATTAGAGCATTAGATTCAGTCATTGGGATTGCTGAGCTCGAGAGTTTGAGAAGATTAAGCTGCTTGGGGCTATTGTCACAGGCGTCACGTCAGTCAGCATAGCTGCCCGGCGCTCAACTCGGATGATGTAGAACTCGACGATTGAAGGTGAAAGATTCATGCCTAGCAGAGCCGGACAGAAGAATTACCAGGCTGATGGAACAGAAGCTGGACTTAGAGGAAGGAATAGCCAGGGCCTGAAGGAGCAGGAGCTGGACTAAGGGCTGACTGAAGCGACTTAAAAGGAAGAATGCTCGGAGGCAAGGTAGTGAGAAAGGACAACAGTATTGATTTTCTAAGGACTATGAAAACTACGAAAAGCTATCTTTCTTCTTCTTATATACCTTTCCTTCCTTCTGCTTACGTACTCTCTGAATAAAGATGTTGCTAACTCATGGGGGGACGAGGCTGTCGGACCGGAAGGGATGAACACTGACCAAGTGTCGGGGAAGAAGAGGATGCTGACCAGGCAAAAAGAAAGAAGAGGCAAGCCGAAGATATTTTGTTGACTTTGCAAGAGTCGGTCGGTAAATCGCAGTCGTCTGAGGTGGAGGTCATTTATAGTTACGCCGGGGACAAGGTGGAATGTCAGGCTGTCATCTGGTTGCAGACACTGGAGAGTGAGACTTTTGCATAATATCATAACAGCTATGCATTTTATCTACTCTAAAGGCTATGCCTTTTATATCTTTCTCACCAGCTCTATGAGCTGACTCATCTTTCTCACACTTTCCCTGTATCCTCTGCTCGGACCTCTATCCTCCCTAACGCCTCCTTGCACGGTCCTACTCTTCCTCTCTCCTTCTTCCCTCCATCTCTTTCCTCTCGGCACCCCAAACTACTTTCCTTTCTTCCTCTCGTTCTCCTCCTTCTCTTCCTCCTACTCTCGTTCCTCTGTATCCTTACAAATTCCTTGTGAGGTCCAAAGTACTACTCTATTCCTTTGGTATGTCGATGGAATTTTGTATACATAGCTATGGTAAAAGATTTATCCTCCCTCACCAATGCCCAATTTGTATGAATACTCAATTCAGTGCAAAAATTACATTCTCACTCAAAATCATTTCATGCTGAGCCAGTGAATCCTACTCTAGAGCTTTTTGCACTTGCTGCAGCATGGCTAGAACTTTCTCCTCCTCCAATCGTCGTCCTACCAGCTGAAATCCAATAGGTGCACCTCGCCATTCTTCTGGGTCAGAATCTTCATCAAATGCCATGATGTCAGTCAAGGGAGGAAAAAAGTCTGTTACCACTCACATAAGGCTTGTACCACTTTATCCAAGTCACTCCTTGGAGTGAACCCTTTCAATGGCAAGTCGATGCTTGGATCTTGGAACAGGCCACTCGGAAATGAACCTGTAGACAGTTGGAAAAGAGGTTGAAAGTCGGCATAGGTGTGTTCAAACACTCCCCATTTGGAACTGGGTAGATCTGCTCCATGAGGTCGAGCAAGGAATGGGGCTGCAGGACTAGGCAAGTCGTTCATGACAGGGTCAACCATAGAAATATATATCCTTCCAGGATGATGGTAGACTTACATGATTAAACCATCAATGATCTCTCCACAGCCTGACCAACAGGCACTATCTTGCCAGTGATCCAAAAATTGCCTGGCGCATAGATCACGTTCATGTTGGTTTCTCCATGTCTGACTGACAGTTGGGGGTACAAAATCGGATTCTGGGGTCATGCGGAGTAGTTGGGCTACTTCAGGGATCATAGGTTCCCCTGAGGCAGCAACTCGATGGCGAACTATATGTTCCAGATTGTCAGCAAATATTCACATGACAAGATAACTCTCTGACTGGCGTGAAATACAGAACCAACCTTCTTCCCCACCGTCAGCAGTCCAGAAATCTAGCATCAAACGACCGGCATTTTTGGCGAGCGGACCTTGCCACTCTACTACTTGGTGCCCAGCTTTTCGTAGTCTTTCAATAACATGTTTGAGAGCTCGTTGGATTGGAGGATGCGGTGTGACCTTCAAGCGCAATTCAGCATCTGATAAATCTCTCTTCGGGGCGAATGCTTCTTTATTGGTCAATCAATCCCACTTACGAATTCGTCGCCGTTAATATAAGCAAAACAACAAGGTCTCTCGGCCAGCGCATCACTTGGTTTCTTCCACTCGAGTGGGATTACATCCGGGTCGTTGTTCCATGGCTTTGAGGCCATGTAGACAGACATGAGCAATTCGAGGTCAGAAGGTGACTGACCCATGGGCCCCAGGACGCATCGAACGGCCTCTTGGCCGAGGAATGTGTCCGCCAAGCCGCGATACGATACTCGCCCGGGAGAAGGTCGCAGACCGTACAGGTTAGTCGACCTAAATTACCTTTAAGCTGTACTATACAGTAATAAGACAAGGAAGCGAGCTATAGCCTTACGCTGAAGGTAGCCGGATGCTTCCACCGATATCTGTTCCCCAGCCTACTGGACTTCCACGAAAAGCGAGAAGAGCTGCCTCACCGCCGCTGCTGCCTCCGGGGGTAAGAGATCTGTTCCAGGGATTGAGCGATCGTCCAAATAAATGGTTAACGGTTTCGCCCATCATAAGTGTATGACCGAGATTGGTTTTCACAAATGGGATTGCTCCTGCAGCTCGTACTGAAGTGAGAGGTATTAGATAGAGGTGCCCAGTTCACAAAAGGCCCGCTTACATGATGCAATCATGACACAATCTTTCTTAGCTTTACTCCCCACCCAAGCAGAGTAGCCCATGGTTGTGTCGAGACCTTCTACGTCGCAAGAATCCTTGGCGGTGCTGTAAGCGTTCTCCTGAGCTAGCATATCCGCAGGCACTCACTTTACATGAGATTGGAAGGCCGTGCAATGGACCGATCGTCTTTCCCTCTCGAGCGAGGTATTCGTCAAGGTAATCTGCCTGAGAAAACGCGGTCTCAAAATTCACCTCGGTAATGCTGCACCATCATGAGCCAATCTCGACCAGACTGAGCAAGCGGCGCACTTACGGATTCAGCAACTGGTGGGCAATAGTGGTTCGATGGGCAAAAGCTTCAGTCACTTCCCTCGACGTCCATTGGCGGCTGGCGATTTTGCTCAAGATTTCCGAAACTCCGGCTCCTGTTATCCCGATTTCCCTTTCTGAGAGACAACCTAGAGTTTCAGGTACATTTTGGACATTGAGGACATCGCTTGGTGGTAGTTGATCTGAAGGGATGAGCCATTTGGGTGGCAGTTTTGATTCCCTTTCCCTGCGTTTTGTCGAGACGGCTTCTTCCCATAACATGTTTGGTAGGTAACTGGGAACATGACTGGCTTCTTGTGGGGACGTGAGCTTATAATGGATCGATGGATCAGAAAATTGCTGAGGAACCCGGCCCTTATCAGCAGGTCGACAGACTCATCCGGTCACTCACCCGTCGCCTAAATTATTACGTAAATAATTGAGGGATTGACAGGACATCGTCGATCGGCCCGATGTCATGCACGAGGTTATTCGGGTTGAGACCCTCAATGATTCGGGCGATAACAGATTGGACAGATAAAGGTCGTAAGACTTGCATCCGGGTGATGTTTTGCGGTTATCCTTCTCTTTTAACGCCCTTCCAACGCCTGTTTCCACAAGATGAGCCCATCTACCTCCGCGACTGGCTTGACATCCCTCCATCGAGGTACAAACTCCAAAGATGCAAATGCAATCCGCCGCACCCAACGAGCTCCTACTAGCTGTATGCAGTGTGAGTGTCCTGCTGCCATGTCTCGCACGAGGGTCAGCCCTGACATTTGATCTTTAGGTACCAAACGCAAGATACGGTGTTCAAGGACAGTACCATGTACCCAATGTGTGGGACGAGCAGAAGGGCATCGCTGTCGCAGAGAACTTGTTTTAGTCAAGGGGAAAGAGCTGCGGGGAGGGCAAGACGAGGTAAAAGAAGATAGCCCTATATCGGTGGAGCAATTACTAGCGGAAAATCGTGAGCTCCGTCGGCAGTTGGCGGAACAGAAGTATCGACAGTCTGGCGACACATTGGCAAGTACAGGGTATGATCGGTCTATAGCTCGGACATTTGTCTCCAGTCATGAAGTCGAAGGTGAATCGGGGGACACCATAAATGATCTAGAGAAGATGGCGGCAGTGATGCTGTTGCTGGAAATAGGGAGAAGCCGGGAAGGGAATGCCGATACATTTGGTGAGTAGATTGCATTAATGCTTTCCCCATAATTGATATCCACCTAACGCCTTTAGAATTTGCCAAGCTACAACAGTCTCAGCCTTGGTCTTTCCCTCGTCTGTTTGTCACTCCGTCACTCCCTACTCTTCCGTCAACCTTCCTTAGCACTCGCCTTGTCACTTTCGCGGTCGAAGCTCTCGGCTTCCTTCATGGGACTATACATGGCCCGTCTTTCCTTCAAAAACACAGGAGGTTTATAGAAGAAAAGGATAGTCAAGGGATTTTATTTATGGGTACAGCATGGTTGAGTTTCTATTTCAGCCAACTAACACTAGCGCTTCATCATCTGCCCCCCTTAACGACTGACGCTTGGGGCATCTGTGGTAAGCGCTCTCTCATTCCTGTCCCATCATGCACCGTACTCGAGCTCTGCCATGCTTATTATGACTCCTACAGACCCCAAATCACTGGCACAACTTTGGTTCAATACATCACTTCAACTGTTATGGTCCTCCGATTTCATGGTATCCCCGGATATTATGTCCCTCCATACAATCTGCGCCCTGTCATGCGTGTTCTACGCCTATGGGTGAGTTCAACTCTCGACAAAGTTCTCTAAAAACCAGAGAGTCGAGACTTATCCTCACCTCACAGTCCCCCGGTTTTTGGAAGCATTTTAACCGCCGCTGGTGTACGTCTTGCCCAGACATTGCAGATTAATCAAATCCACGATGAAACCTTGTGTAAATCAGCTGAAAAAATGGACCCTTGCCGCATACATGGTGTAACTACCACTCATATTGCTGGAGGTCCGGATATGCTTGATAGAGAGATTCGGAGAAGATTATGGTGGTTCCTTTTGTATCGCGATTGGTGAGTGTTGCAGATTGTTTGGATGGCCCGTGTTTCTCTGCCTGGACTATCCTGGCTGAAGCATCTCTCAGGCTTTCATTACCTGCCGGATTCCCTTATATTGTAGCAGCGGAATCGCTACAATCTCCTGATCCACTCAACCTATCAGATCACCATCTCGTATCCCACGGTCCAGTCGTGGTGCCCCCCGTTTGTTTACCAACAACAGCTTCTTTTCATCTGGCCAGAACGCGCATCGCACGATTAACGCATCAGTTCTTCATTGCCTACCGTTCACTTGAGAGGCACGACCCGAAACGGTATGACGTGGTTCGAAGCACCGATGCTAGTTTTGCAAGTCTTTTTGAGGATATGCCTTTCTTCAATCCTGGCGGTGACGGGCAAAATTCATCTTCCCCTGAAGTTGCTTCTTGGTTACCGTTTGCACGTCATTTGGTATTAAGCTTGGTTGCGCATAAGAGACTTCTCCTCTTCAGGGATCATTTTGCCATGGCGTGAGTGTGTGATTGTTCTTCAGCATAATGTCGCGATGTCGAGCTGAGACACCCATTCCTACAGATTTAGCAACTCGACCTACTGTGAGGCGAGGGATATGTGTGTGGCCAGAGCTTTAGAGATCCTCGATATCCGGCGAGCCTATCCCCAACCTTCTTACCTCATCCCGTAAGTTGATCGCTTTTTTTAAACTCCCAATATACTTGGCTGACTATTTTCCCTTCTATGAAGGGAGATGTCATCCCACTGGGCCGCAGCAGCCAATGTACTAGCTTTAGACTTAGTTTACACACCGTCTTCCAGACAATGGAGCCCAGAGAACAGGGCACTTCGCATCGCCGATGTGGGGGAGCTACTTTCAGTCCTCAAGGTAAACGAGTCATGCGATAGCCATACGTCAAAGATTGTCACTCAGGTAGAGACATTGTTCGCCCTTGACCAATGTTTGAGAGAAGGGAGTTATGATGAAAATGCATCGGCTTTACTTGTCAGCCAGTCGGTGATTTTGCCTCCTGAGGAGGAGCAGGAAATATTCCCCCAGTTCTTGGCTGATGATATCTCGTTTGGTGAGTGTAGTCTTGATTCACAAAGGACAATACTAAAGTTGCCCCAGCAAACATATTTAACGAGTTGAGACATGACTTGGAGAATGAAGCCGAAACTAACGGTCTATGGTGATGTACATGATGCAAGTATACATGCGAGTTGTATTGTAACATGAAATCAATTATCAGATACCACCTTCAAAAGCAAGTTGATCCCTAGTACGGTTTGACACCTGCGAGCTTAAGCCTAGCATAACACTTCAGTCTCGACTGTCTGTGACGAATTGTCCCCGTGCATGGGTCACTCACAATTTGTCGGTCTGCTCGGGTTCGTTGAATGGTTCATAGTGCGTATATGGACATTGCTTACCATCGCGCAACACAATGGACGTCTTCGGAGAAAGGAATGTACACGGCCAGTGAGTCTATTCCAAGAGACTGAGTGAGCATGAGAGGGATTTATAGAACCTGAAGAGAACATACAGTCATCTTCCGTTCTTTGAAGAGCTGCTGCTTGATGTTCAGTTGCTCAGGAATACAGGTAGTCGCAGGAGCGTAACAAGTGTCTGAAAAGGAAGATTTTACTCAGCGGAACCCATAATGAGTCAGCTTGAAAAAAGGCCACTCACAAACAGCACATCTGTCCACTTCGCCGAGCGGTGGTACGTTATAATGAGCAGTACGAGAGTCCCACAGGACTAAGTCTCCAGGCTCCATCTCAGGTTTGATCCATTCGCATCCGTTTTCGTAGAACCATTCGAGGATGGACTCAGTAAAACCGAACTGCAAAGGAAGTTGGCAAAGAGTAGGCACATAGTATAAGGAACCCCATAGGTTGAAAAAGATGATCACCCACAAAGTCAGACTCTTGAATGTCTTTGGGGAGTCGGAAACCGTCCGTACCATTCCAGACTTTGGTGAAATACTCGTCATTAAGCTTGTGGCTGTTCTTCAAAACCCTCAAGCCGCCATCCTTGGGTCCCTGTCCAGATAGCATTAGCAGACATGTCCTTGTAAAATAGGATATAACTCAAGTACGTTGTAGTTGAGGTTGACGAGGCCTTGAACGCAGACGCAACCCCTCTTCTCTGGATCCTGGTCAACGTGCCACCTGCGAAGTTATTTAGTTCAAAATTGCTAAGAGACGACGAAAGGAATTGCTGACTGACCAAGCAGGTTGATTTGGGTCTTGCATATTACCCGGCAAAGAGAGATTGGCGCCATCAAAGCTAACCAAGAGCTCATCCGTTCCCCAAAGCTTGGCAAATGCGTCCAGAACACCTTGTTCTTGTCGAACTTCCCAGACGAATGCTTCATGACCTATGGAATGATGAAACTAGAGCGGAGTTGAAAACTTTTATTAGCCATCGACAAGAGCAAGTCGTTGAGTCAAACTCACCATACCACCCTTCCTTACAACAGGGACCTTCTCGGGTATCCAAGTTGATCTATTCTTCTGGTCAAAGCCCATTCCCCATTTCTCAATCCAGTCAAAGAAACTCTGTCGGTATCCCAAAGCCTTCTCCTTGGGTACCGCTCCTTTGAGGACGACGAAGCCATCTCGAGCGAGATCGTCTCTCCAGTCTCCAAAGTGCTGGTTGAGATTGATGGTGAGCGGAACCGCAGCCGCAGACTGACTGTCGGACTTCAGATTTAGAGATCCGACATTGTCACCTTGAAGCTTAAGAGTTGGCTGGGTCTGAGTGATGGAAGTCATGTTTAGTGCGCTCTGTGTGGTAGAGGGGCTTATCAACAATGGCGAGAGATTATGAAGGAATTGTTCATATATACGTTCTTGACGACGGCTGACCTAACGGAGCGGTTTTCCTGAAGGCCATGTGATCGACCGGGGGATTGCGTTGCTCCGAAATGGAATATGAGATGGAAGATAAGGAGGAAAGCGAGAGAATAGATTTTGGTCATGCTGAGGACGAGATAAGCCAGCCGGACGAGCTGGCGGGTGAGTTGTGAGCCATCGGGAATCAGTACGTCGGGAATTAGTCACATGTAGTATGTGCCTGAAATGGTCCTCAACTTCCGAGTGAGTTGCCGGGCGTGTTATCAAGTTATAATTTGTCTCGTGATAACGCTGGAACATAAATAGTGTCCAATCATGCACAATATATTACTATAGAATCAAAACCCCCACCTCGTTTTTTCTTCTGGTTCTGTAGCCGTAGAATCAGCCGATACATACCAATCAACTATTAGCTGCCATGGCTCCAGGTCACAGCGTATCAAGCAAGTTCGTTTTCGCTGAATACCAGAACAATGCCCATCCACAATGGTGGAAAGATCCTGGGATGAGACGAGGCAACCTTGTCATACTGCTTTACATGGTAGCTCAAGCGACGGGTGGCTATGACAAAAGTCTCATCAACAACTTACAAAGTATTCCTACCTGGGAAGCCGGTGAGTATCAGGCAGTAGAATTATGACTATCACCCGGCATGCTGATACTACACGACGTTGACCGAAGTCGTGGGTCATCCTACTGGATCCGCATTGGGTGTCGTCACCGCTATGCTGTCCATCGGTGTCATAGTTGTAAGTGTTTTCTACCTGATTTTGGTGGCCAACGTCAACGCTCACACTGGCTTCTTCGCAGGGTTCACCGTTTTTTGGTTGGTTAAGTGATTGGAGAGGCCGGAAAATTACTATGTTCATCGGTTCCTGTATCATGTACGCTGATATATAAGTTTCAAAATGACCGCTCATGTGGGTTCAGGCTGGTCGGTGCTATTCTACAAGCTGCAGCGACTAATAGAGACTTTTTCATTGGGTATGTCCGCTCCTGTTATGGGTAACAACGCTCGCTGACTGACTGTTAAATTAGTGGTCGATTCTTGATTGGTTTCGGTGTCGCTGGGACCTTATGTTCAGGCCCGCTTTTAGCCTCTGAAATTGTAAGTGGGCTTTAAGATAAGGAGTGGCTCATATCTCTTTTCAGGCACACCCTCGTCAGCGTAGTGTCGTCGCGTCATTTTATAACACGTTCTGGTACGTCGGCAGTATTATCTGGTGAGTAAGACAGTTTCCATTCTTTTACCGTGTCCATGCGCTAAGCCTACCGTGGTTATCAGCGCTTGGTTATCTTTTGGAACTGCCTACCTTTCCAATGACTGGGCATGGAGGATCCCCTGCATTGGGTGAGTGTGTTATGTAACTCAGCAGCGGCTGCATGGTCGTTAACCATTTATGATTCCCAGACAAGCTGTGCCCGCACTCATCCTTGTCTGTATCGGAATGTGGCTTCCAGAAAGCCCCCGCTACCTAAGTAGGGCTTACATTCCGCCAGATATGCGGGGTTCAATGCTAATGTCGCATTATAGTGAAAAAGAATCGTACAGATGAAGCTCTGGCAATTTTGGCTCGTTACCACGCCAACGGTGACGAATCTGATCCTTTGGTACAATTCGAATTGCAAGAAATCAAACAAACGCTCGATGCTGAGGCGATGTACGAGACTAAAGGATGGATCAAACCTTGGCTCGACCTCGTTTCGACCGGTTCGAACCGGTACAGGATGTTTATCATTACCATTATGGTTATCGGTATTGACTGGTGTGGAACATCAATAACCTCCTACTATGTAAGAAACAGCTTTTTAGCCCTTGGCCACAATGCTTATTATAATGCCGGAACTGCATCGTTGATGGCAGCTATCCACTATTCTGTCTTCTGTAGGTATCACATCTGCAACCCAACAGTGAGTACCTAACCTCTGCGATGACCTATCGGTATCTCATGAACTCACTTTTTTTCCTAGAACTGGGATTGTACGTATAAGCTGCCTATGAACACCGTTTTTTGGGTCTAGAGGCTAACTTGAATTGTGGTAGAACGGCGGTCTTCAAGTCTTCAACTGGCTTACTTCGGTCGCCGGTGCCATGCTCGTTGAACGCCTTGGTCGTCGGGCCCTTTGGCTGACCAGCTTTGGAGGAATGCTTGCAGTTAATGTACCATTCGGAGCTTGCAGCGCGTATGTCCATCTTAAGATATCTTATTGCTTCATAAACGCGGAACTGATATGTGTCCCCTTTCTAGGTTATACGCTAAGCGCGGCGATTTAGCTGCTGGTCGAGCTGTAGTTGCCTTGGTATTTCTCTATAACGGGTTCTACAACATTGGCTGTAATCCCTTACCATACGCGTCAGTATACTATTGTAGAGCAATTGCATTCTCGCTGAAACCCGCTAACGGTCATTTAGTTATGCTGTCGAGATCTTGCCATACAACATCCGTGCAAAGGGGTTGGCATTTGAGGTTGCTTTTGACGCTTCTCAAGGTGTTTTGGGGCAATGGACAAATCCCATCGCTATGGATGCTCTGGGATGGAAATTCTATTTCGTCTATACCGCATTGTAAGTATTTAAAAACCATACACGTAAATAGATTATGGGCTGATCATCTCGGTATCTCGGTCATCCTGCCTATAGTCTCGTGCTCATCGTGCTCGCTGTCTACTTTACATTCCCCGAAACAAAAGGTAGGTGAAAGGCTAATGCAATTTATTTTCGGTCATGCCGACGCTGACTGTCTCAGGCCTCACTCTTGAGGAGATTAAGGAAGTTTTTGGAGATCGAGACTCAGTGAATCCCGCCGTACCAGACGACTATGACCCTGCCGAGGCAAAGAGCGACGATGCCAAAGTCGACATCAAGGATGTACCTGTAACAGTTACTAGATAAAGGTCTATTTTATAGGTAGAGGTCAACACAAATTGATGCTCCACATTCTCTTCTCTTATTTTCATGATCTGGGTACTGGTAGACTGATTGTTGTGGCTTTTTTGTAGAAAGCATGTTCTGGTATTCGCTGATTGCTGTCTTTCTCATGAGTTTTATGCTATAACATATAGTGCTATATGTTGCGACACTCTCGAGGTATGCACAATAGTTCTGCCACTTGAAGCGCATAAGAATGAGATAAATCAGCCTTTCAAAACTTCACTCACATTATCTGATTGATTGGTGAAAGCTTAAATAGGAAACCAAAGTTAATCAATCACCGGTCCCTGATGACAAATGGCAGGCGACTTGCCTTCTGGACAATAGATCGGCCCTAAAAAGGCATAGAAATAAACTCATGACTTGAGGTTGGCGTGATCTTGGCATGCATTGCTCAATGACAGGTTTGCATAGAACAATCTAACGATCTACAATGGTATGACTGCCTACTTTTCGTAGCAGGATTGCCGTCAAAATGTAAAAAAGGCCGTATGATCCAATATCAGTCGTCCGAATTATTATCTATATTACATGGCGGGGAGCACAACTGCGGATTTTCCCGTCAGTGACTATCACTTTTGGTCGCCATTCGACGCGAGGACAATAATAGCAACTTACAGTCTGAAGCCTTGAATGCCCACCATTGGTCATATTTGGCAGACTTGTCCTTATCTTCCTTGAGGCCCATCAAACCCCAACGTCCCTGTAAGCTCATCCCAACATACCCTATACCTCCATTCTTGCCTGCGAAATCCTCAGCCTCCACCCAGATAATCAGCTCCTCAGGTTCAGGAGTATTCTGCTCCTTATCTGTTTCTTCCTCACCGTCTCCATCCTCTGCGTCATCACGGTTGGTCTGGATAGGGAGCGATTTCTTAAATGTCGGCTGTAAGGGGGATTTGATGGTGACAATTCGGTAACATTTGGAGATATAAGCAGGAGCACCGGCCTCAGCTGGCTGAGGAGGCAACACTGCGATGATGATACGGTTGGAGAACTCGATGTTTTGAATGAGGTGAATGTCATCAATTGAGAAGGGCTGGATAAGTGAATGGACAGCGTTGATAGCTGTTCGTCAAGAAGGTTTTGGGATCAGCAGATGTCCTTTGATGAAATAGGTACAGATCACTTACCATCTTCCTTGGTAGGCGGGTCAAGGCGCTTGTCAAGGACTGTGATACATTAGCTTTGATCGACCGACGGACCGCAATCTGCGACGTACTTTCATCAACAGTCCAGCCGCCTGCTTCGTCAGAGTCTCCAGTTTCAGCTTCGTCAGGATTTTCAGGCTTAGTCTTCTCTTCAGAGGCTTGAAACTCCGTAGAGAGTGATCCCCATTGGCTTTCCTTCTCAGGGCCACCGGGTTCAGGTCCACTATGAGAACCTCCCCAAACAGCCCAGCTGGCTCTATTCCAACGAGTCCCTCGGACCAGAATGTTCTCCAATTCCCGGGCTCGGATGAGCTTTGCTGGACCGGATCGAGCAATAGCAGCAGCTTTCTTGAATGCTGAATGCAAGGCAGGTTCAGGGAAGACATTGTGGTGAGCCAAGAATGAGATGAAAGCAGCGGTCATGGCTGATGAGAAACACCTTTGTCAATTATTCCAGCCATCGAACAATGACGATACTCACTAGCAAGCTTAAGAGCCGGTTCAAACTCCCTAGAAATATGAATCAATCGTCTATATTACTACATTCCGAGTATCATACGACTCACCATGCTGTTTCAACTTCCTTCCTTGCAAAAGTCAAAAATTGACGGACGCTGTTTTCAGGCTCTCTAAGCAAGACACAAGTTTCCTCCAGTCTAGGCGGCCTGTTACCGTACTGCCCGTATCGTTGAGAAGGGAGAAGCACTGGCGCGAGACCAGTCTCATATCGCCTCCGCCTGCTGGCATATATTGTCGCGTTGGGTCCGCTCCCAGGCCAGTGGCGTCCAATGTAAGAGGTTCGGATACCAAACAGGTCTCGGATCTAGTGTCAAGGAAGCAATCAGCAAGATGACTACAATGAATTTATGGATGCTTGACGAGCGTACAATGTCAAAGAGGCGCTTGTTGTATTTGTACTGCAATTCGGCATCGCGGGATCTAATGAAATCGGCTGTAGCGTGAATAACTGTACGTCCAATTGTCAGACTCTAATGTGATCGTGAATGATAGCGAAATATGACGTACGGCGGGAGAACGGGGGAGACGAACTATGGAAGGAGGATATTAGTTAGGAAAGAATAATGCGACGAAAAACAGCTCACATTTCAAACCGGGTGCTGGAGGTACCGGCGGGTTCATGCCAGCCCGACAAAGGGTCTCCAATTTTCCAACAGTCTTCCTCCTTCAAACGTGATTCAGAGGCCTTTTTCATCTTTGACCTCGTAGTTTGAGTGGCATTAGGATTCTCCTTTTTTCGATCATTGGCGGCACGACGTTTCATTTTCTTGTGTCTCTCACGCTCTTCAAAAGTATGGTTAAGGCCGGTGTATGGGCGCTCCATCTCCACGAGAGGAAGACCTTGGTGGTCGTGAGGAGTAGCAAAGTCTGCACACGAGGACCATGCACAGGCCTGACGTGAGCAAGATGATACGAATTCTCATAAACCGCTAGACTCACTCTTGCCATCCTCTTCCCGATTCGCGGAAAATGGAGGAATCCAAGCGCCTTTGACTTCTGACTCCGAGAAAGGAATCAAAGAAGCGCCAGACGGAAGTTTGGGAAATGGGGGGAAAATTAGCTCGGGAGGACCTTCATCTTCGAGGCTGTCCTCATCATCAGATGATGGCCTGCCGTCGGCGACGGTCTCGGGAAGAGGGGGAATTTCGTCTAGGGACATGCTGGAAGCGTTGAAAGAGGTGTAGCTACAATTACTATTCTCGTGAGGGCACGTACCATTTGCGCTGGCGGTTGGCGCTGGTTGACCAACCCACGACGCACAATGGACATTGTTCAACGGAACCAAATGCAGTCACGTGACTTTTGGACGTGACTGTTTTTTAGTTCACAGAGGATTATGGGCTGTTCCTTCAGGGTCTCCGCAGAAAGGCGACAAACATTCGCCCCCACTTTCCTACACTGGCACTTCTTGCACAACAACTCACACTTCATTCATCCATACATACATCCACCACATCGCCCATGCCTAACATATCACGCAAACCTCCTCCGAGTTTCTACCCTCCCTCTCACTCGCCCTCGCCTTCTCTCTATGCCCCCATACAATCAACCCCTGCACCCTCTTATGACCACCACGTCAACAACAATACCTTGAATCCATTCTCCGACGCACGTGAAGTCGGTGCATATGCTCAACTCCAAGGAGAAGAGCCAATAAATAGCGCACCTTTATACCAGCCTCCGTATGCTCCCCAACTACTCGTCGCTCAACCAACTCCTGTTTCTGCTCGCCTTCCGTTTTTTGAAGCTGCGCTTGCCCGCGCGCGCGGCATTCAAACACCCAACTTACCAGAAGCCCCGACTCCAACTTACGCCCAACCTTTACCTTCCTATCTTCCACCTCCCGACCCCAATCACCCTGATCTATCTGTTGGTTTGACTCAAGCCAATACAATTCGCTACGCAATCGATCCAAGGTCTCATTTGAGGGAAGAATCTCGCTCTCCTTCGCCGTTCATGGATGACAGCTTCGTTTATAATGACGCTACTCATCTTCATAACGTTGAACCGGACGTCGAAAATGCTTTGCTCGGAAGTGGAATGGGTTATGAACCCGAGAAACGGGTCGAATCTTCGATGGGCTTCAACGACTATGATGGCGATCTCTCAGTCCCCCAGTCATTTGGCGGCCGACCCCCTTCATGGGAGCAGGGCGGTATATTGGATGAAAAAGCGGAAATGTCGACTACTAAGCATTTTGGGCCTGCGCCTGCAGGTCGAGTCGGTCGGCGAGCGCACAACGCTGCGGGGTACCGGAGGATCAAACAATCAGCCACCCTCGATGAGAATGGTTTCTTTGCCATCGAGATGAACATCCCCACTCGACTGGCACAATTTCTACCTATCAAGGGAGTAGAAGAGCAAAAGACTACAAGGTGGGGCAGCGACTTTTGCAGGCTTGAGACCCTGTGTATTCGCTGACTCAGACGTAGGTATACTGCGATTACCACCGACCCAGATGATGTCCCAGCAGCAGGCTTCCGTCTTCGGCAGAACATAACCTCTCCACCCCGACAGACTGAACTCTTCATCGTGATCACAATGTACAATGAAAACGCCGAGCTCTTTTGCCGAACACTTTATGGAGTCATGAAAAATATTGCCCACCTATGTGGGCGTAAGAACTCGAGGGTCTGGGGCAAGGATGGTTGGCAAAAGGTGAATGATCTCATGTCTACGCGTAGGTGTTTCAATATTGATGTCAAGGTATTCAGGTCGTCGTTTGCATTGTTGCGGACGGTCGTAAGGCAGTCAACCCCCGCGTCCTCGATTGTTTAGCTGCACTCGGAGTATACCAAGAAGGTCAGGGTATATTCATCAGTCAAATTCATTGCTGACATTCCGATACTTTGACAAACAGGTGCAATGACGAACACAGTAAAGGATCGACCGGTCACAGCGCATGTTTTCGAATACACGACCAGTTTTGCTCTTGATGGTGATTTACACTTCAAATATCCAGACAAAGGCATTGTTCCATGCCAGATTATCTTTTGCATGAAAGAGAAAAATGTGAGCTGGGAGCCTCATCATGT
This sequence comes from Cryptococcus deneoformans B-3501A, assembly GCF_000149385.1. Lineage (NCBI taxonomy): Eukaryota > Fungi > Basidiomycota > Tremellomycetes > Tremellales > Cryptococcaceae > Cryptococcus > Cryptococcus deneoformans. The sequence goes on from NC_009190.1 coordinate 669,213, forward strand.
ATGCGTCGTGTATTCGTAGCTGATTACTTCTTTAGGCCAAAAAGATCAACTCCCATCGATGGTTCTTTAACGCCTTCGCGCCCTTGCTATCAGTACGTATCATTCATCTGTTCGACCCAACGAATGTGTCACTGACCATGTATGTAGCCAAATGTCTGCATTCTTCTTGATGTGGGAACGCAACCAGCTCCGAAATCCATCTATCATCTTTGGAAAGCATTTGATGTCAACTCTAATGTTGGTGGTGCCTGTGGAGAAATTGCAACCTTCAAGGGCAAAACTTGGAGAAGTTTATTGAACCCCCTTGGTAAGTGAACAACCGCCACATTATCTACATGATCAGCTAAACGCTAGTTTGTTGCGTAGTCGCCGCTCAAGCCTTTGAATACAAGATGTGAGTACAACTTGCAGATTCATTTGCGTCGAATCTGACGCTGATAATGGCCATAGGTCCAACATCCTCGACAAACCTTTGGAGAGTCTTTTCGGATACTGTACTGTTTTGCCTGGTGCTTTCTCCGCCTACAGGGTGAGTTGCAACAGCTGAGAATATCTTGTTCCGGGGACTCACAAACGGTGATATACAGTGGATTGCTTTGCAAAACAATGGGGATGGGAGAACGGGACCGTTGGCGAGTTATTTTGCTGGTGAACAGCTCAATACTGGAAAGGCAGACACATTCACTGGTAATATGTGAGTCCAAAATTGTAGAACTGGGAGCATTTTACTGACTGCCTTGTTCTTCATCAGGGTATGTTTTATAGCTGCATTTGATGCTTTTTGATTAATCTTCTAATTGGTTGCTATAGTACTTGGCAGAAGATAGGATCTTGTGTTTCGAAATCGTGTAAGCATCACTTCACGGTGATGATACATGTCATTATTGCTGATCCAGCACGTCGTATAGGGCCAAACCCAAGGCAAACTGGGTGCTTAAATTCGTCAAGGCTGCTGTTGGAGAAACGGATTGCCCTGATACCATCCCAGAGTTCATTGCTCAAAGAAGAAGGTGAGTAGTTCTCTTTATCGAAAGAAAATAAAAAATGTGTGTCTGACATTCTTCGTTTTCTAGATGGCTTAACGGTTCCTTCTTTGCAGCTGTGAGTGCCACACGGGTTTAGTTTAGAGTTTTACGCTTACATATCTTCAGGTCTACGCGTTAATGCACACGAACCAAATTTGGCGATCTGACCATTCGTTTGCGAGAAAGTCAGCCCTGATGTTGGAATCAGTGTACAACTTTCTGAACTTGATATTTTCTTGGTTCGCTTTGGCAAACTTTTACATTTTCTTTGTGAGTGAACAGCAACTGTTGCATGTCTATACAGATAGCCTAACAAAGGGAAAAAATAGGCCATCCTTACCAGCGCGTTAGAAGGCAGCGCTTTCAATATCCCTCATATCGATGTGCTCAATACCATTGCACGAGTACGCCGTTTTTTCAACCGTATAAGACACTAGCTCATTCGATGTTAGTATGGTTATCTCGGTGCTTTGATTGGTTGTTTCATCTTCGCAATGGGAAACAGGCCACAAGGGTATGTGTTCATTTCTGGGGACAAGAGAGACGGCCAGCCGACGCTTTTCATCTTTCTTCAGTTCGCCTTGGAAGTACAAAGCAGCAATCTACTTTTTTGCCCTTTTGACTACCTAGTGAGTCGTCACAAGTGATGCTGAGGCGTGGATACTAAAAGTTTTATGTAACACAGTATGCTGGTCGCAGCTGTGCTTTGTATGGTACAGGCGATCAAAAATATAAACAGCCCAATTTTTGCCAAGATGGTGGTATCACTCATAGCAACCTATGGTATTTATGTGATTTCCAGTTTCTTGGCCCTTGACCCTTGGTAAGCTGGTCCCCTTACTTGTCAAAGCTTTTCTGTGATTGACAATATATAGGCACATCTTTACTTGCTTCATCCAATATATGCTCTTCTCACCTAGTAAGTTTGGTGAACCTTTTATGAGATGGTTACTGATCTAAGAATTTCCTTCTGAAGCGTATATCAATGTTGTGAGTCTTTTCTTCTGCTCAGTTAGATATGCGTTACCATGTATTAATAATCTACTCTACAGCTCAATGTTGTGAGTATTGGTGTTTTTACTCTGAAAATGAACTGTCGACTAACCTAACCACCCAGTATGCGTATTCCAACCTGTAAGTCAAGGTACAACTCCTATTTTTAGCAGTTACTGACTGCACCACGTAGTCACGACTTGTCATGGGGTACAAAAGGCTCTGATGCCACCCAAGCGTCAGATTTGGGTGCTGTTTCCGGCGTGGGAAAGCATGTCGAAGTGGAACTTGTAACTGCTCAGCAAGACATTGATATTGCCTACCAGGATGCTTTGGACAATATCAGATTAAAAGGATCAAAAGTTGAAGCGGAATCTGGGCCCAAAAAGGAGCAATCTGAACAAGCCCAGAAGGATACTTATGTGAGTGATTTGCTATCATCTTGTGAGCAGCGGCTAAAGTGTTGCAGGCCAACTTTCGTACCAATGTAAGCAGGGCCACCATTTTAATACAAAAAAACAGGGATGACGCTAAATCATCATAGTTACTTTTGCTGTGGTCGCTGTCAAACGCCCTTCTCGCCAGTGCTATCCTTACGGGCAACACGTCTGGAGCGTTTGATGACGGTTCCGACAGTTCAAAAGCCACAATATACATGCTTGTGATTTTGAGTAAGTGATCTTGTTGTATTGGAAACAGGTAATGGTTGACACCAGAGTCATAGTCTTTGTTGCGGGAATGTCCATCTTCCGCTTCATTTGCTCAACAGCGTACCTTGTTATCAGTTTGTTCACGGGTTAAAAGTGTTCAAAAGCCATAAAGTGAAGGAATGTTTTAGAAATGTTCTTGTGTTGTTGGGGTGATATACCGAAGAAAGGTAGTTTTGAATTCCAATTCACGGACATTATAGCTAGCGCCATAGTGTGCAATTTAATAGTGTATGACATGTATCCTATCGTTGATCATGACGAGGTATGAGACCAGAGTTTTGAGAGACGTTGAGCGTTGACAAGGGGCAATTGTATGTACGGCTTTGGGCCATGGTTACGAGTTATTAACTAGGGGATATCCAAACAATCGAAAAAAAAAGCGGAGGTACATTCTCAACGGGAAGATGTACCCCCAAACCCAGTCGCTCGCCTCATCTCTCCCATTCCCCCTGCTGCCCCTGTTCTTGCTCCTCGACCCCACGGCTCATCATCATCATCATCATCATCATCTACCCTCCTAAACCTCATCCCTCGCGCCCAATCATCCTCCCGTCCGGCAAACAATCCTCTCCCCTGGAACGCCCGATACCGATACCCATCCCCCCTCTCCCTTGCGTGGTTGTTGTTGTTGTTACGATTATTAGCGAACCAAGCACCGAGCCCGCCTACGGCGAGACCGGTCCAGAAACCGGGGTTCCACCATGTGTTTTGAGCTGGTGCTTGAGTTTGCGGTGGTGGAGCGGTACGACGTTGGGCGAGCGGGGGGTTTTTGGTATAAGGGGGAGGTGGAGGGGGAGGGGGAGCTTGACCGCCTCCGAACCCTGGTCCCGGTCCCCATCCACCCCACCAACCGCCGCCGCC
>NC_009190.1:672901-675495 GCF_000149385.1 Cryptococcus deneoformans B-3501A
CCCCCCTCCCCCGCCTCCCCCCCCACCCCCGCCCCCCCCTCCAGGCCACAAACCGGGCAGCCTCCACCCCATACACCGACGCGAGAGCGTGCGGAAGAGGTTGTACAGGATGATGAACGTGACGAGGTAGAAGATGATGTTGAATGCCTTGTTGAATACGCGGTCTATTCGGTGGTTTCCGTTAGCAGTGATTTTGGGCGGTTGGGGGGGGGGGAGGAGAAGACAGACCGTAGTGGGAGGGAAGGGTGGAATACGGATCTTCACCGTACTCTAACCCTTTATTCACTTTGTACAGGTTATACGTCAATCCGCATGATCCTATGGATACCATGGGTCAATTCTCGAATCAGCTAAAAGCGCTGTTTTTACGATGCGAGATGATATGTACCTTGGAGGATGTAGGGATCGCCTGGAGCTGACCAGCCTTCACACGAGACGTCTACTTTGCCGAGTCTCAAAGAAGACGGTATATCGGTATCGCACTATGTATATTTAGTCTGCGTATTATTTCCAGCTGCCTGGTATCCAGAGCCATCCTCCAGGGCCAAAACATACCTTCCACTGAACATTACCCAACCCATCATCCCCCATGTTGGTACACTGCACCACGTCTGGCTGGAATACCTTGCATCCGGGACCTTGGCATGTGAGTTGTGCTAACGATACGCTCAGTCCTCCTACTGACCTGTCTCTGTGGAGGGGGGCTCACGGATAGGATTCGTCCGTCGTCCGGCGGTATACTTGTCCGCGTAGAAAGTGAGCGTCTTGACCGCGCTCAGAGCGATTTTCTTGGCTCCCGCTGTGTTTCTTTTCATCGATTCTCGATTGTTCTTGTTCTGTCTGGAGTGGGTTTTGATTTGAATAAATGACTGTCCAGGCAAGGGAGTGGCGCTGAAAAGTGGAGGTGGCGGGATCCGACGTGGAAAAAACCGGCCTCCACGTCAGCCGAGGTTTTTTAATCTTATCTCAGGTCCCGGTGCGCTGCTGCTAGAATCGTGGAACGGAAAAGTTTCGAGGAATAGTTTCGAGGACAAAAAACCACGCACTGTTGAAAATGCCGCTACATCTCAAAGACATCAAGAAAACACTATAATGAAATATGTAGAGATGGTAACATGGTACAAAAAAAAATAAACCGCGGCGTTGAAGCCGTCTCTTTTTTACTCTCCCTTTCTTCTTTCATCTCGGTTCGGTGTACGCCTTAGAGGACATTGACACGGGGGTAAACAAGCTTGGGCCCATTCTGGCCGACACACATCTGACCAAGCTTGTGTCCGACCTCGATCGCGTCATCCAAATCCTTGCCAAGCGCCAAGGTGCCCAAGAAGCCACCGGCAAACATGTCGCCGGCACCGTTGGTGTCGACGATCTGGTCGTCTGCCAGCTTGGAGACGGGGTACGTCTTGGGGTTGGCGTCCGAGGTCTTGACGTTGCCGGCGGAAGTGGAAGGGGAGGAGGAGGCGACGAGGGTGGAGTCGGCACCTTGGGTGATGACGATGAGACGGGGTCGGGAGGTGTTGGATTTGGGGAGGGCGGCGAGGGCGGTGGCGACGTCGGCGAGGGGGGCGTCCTGGGATGATAACGGTCAGTGTGGGTGCGTTTTCGTTTTAGGGACGACTTACGGCCATGCCAGAGGCGGTCGCAAAGGCAGCGGCTTCGCTCTCGTTACCGATCAAAATGTCGACATGGGGCAAGAGCTCTTCGAGCTGGACCTTGAAGAACTGGGGGATGAACGGGGCAGACAGGTTGAGGGCGACGACCTTGCCCTTGGAGGACGCATTCTTGGCGATTTCGAGGGCGCTCTCGATACCGTGGGTGAGAAAGTAGCCTTCGATGTAAAAGTACTTGGCGGTGTCGATGAGCTTGGCGATCTCGGGCTGGGCGAGGTGGGAGGGGGTGAACTGCTCGGCGGCACGGAGGGTGGTGCAGAGAGAACGGTTGTGGCCGGAGAGGATGACGGCGCAGGCGCCCGTCCTGGCGGGGGGAGGCTGGATCTGGTACGCCGAGAGGACGCCCTCGGCCTCGTTGGCCTTTTGGAGGGTGTTTTTCAGGTCGTCGTCGCCGACGGAGCCGATGTAGGCGACCGCGTTGGCGGGGTGGACGTACTGGTGCAGAGTCAGCAGTGCGGGTAAAAGTTTTTCGGGGACGTACAGAGGCGGCACGGGCAGCGTTCTGGGCGGCACCGCCGGCGACATAGGAGACGCGGGCGTTGGTGACGATGTCGTCGTAGCTTGGAATGGTCAGCGCTGGCGGCTGGGGACGGGGGAGCTCACATGGGCATATGGGAGTCGTCGGCGAGGATGGCGTCGTTGGGCTTGAGGGCATACCGGGCGAGGTAGGCGGGGCCCTCGTCGGGGCCGACGGTGATGTCGAGCTGGGGGTCAGCGGCTGCGGGGCGGGGGGGGACGTACGAGGGGGTTGCCGATGCAGACGATGAGGGGGGACTGGGACATGGTGCGTGGGGAAGAGCAGAGATATTTTGTCGCGGCCCTTTATTCGCGGCCTGCGGTCACGTGACGGGGGGGTTATAGCGAGTGAGTGTCGAGTGCAACTGGCAACTCGCCACCCACTCCCCCCCGCCCGCACTCCCCCCC
>NC_009190.1:675595-725595 GCF_000149385.1 Cryptococcus deneoformans B-3501A
TCCCCCCCCCCCCCCCCCCCAGGATGGTCCCCCCAGCCAGGGCACACACGCACAACACCACCAACACAAAACAGGCCCAGGTACGTCCCCCCCGTGCGACCCCCGCTCACCCCCAGCTCTCGTCCGCGTACCATGAACTCGCAAACGAACTCGGCACCGACAACATCTCCGTCGTCGGCAACTACACCCTCGGCAGGGTCATCGGCCAAGGTAACTCCTTGTTATCCCCCCCACGCGCTGACACGCACAGGCACCTATGGCTCCGTCCATCTCGCCACCCACAGGCTCACCGGCACCCGCGCAGCCGTCAAAAAAGTCCCCAAGTCATTCACCCCCCATCTCACCCGCGAGCTCCACCACCACCGCCGCCTCCACCACCCCCACATTGTCCATCTCCACGAGATCATCGCCACAGAGTCCCATATATGGCTCGTCACGGAGCTCTGCAGCGGCGGCGAGCTGTTTGACTATCTCGTGGAAAGGGGCCGCATTCTGGAGGGCGAGGCGCGGCGGCTGTTTGGCGAACTGACGCTGGCCGTAGGCTGGCTGCATATGCATGGCGTCGTCCATCGCGATCTCAAGCTGGAGAATGTATTGCTGGATGGCGAGCTGAGGATCAAGCTCGGCGACCTCGGGTTTGCGCGGGAATGGCAAAAAGGGAGGCTGTACGTATCGTCCGGTGTGCGTGTGCGGGTGCTGACGGAGAGTGCGCAGGATGGACACGTATTGCGGCACGACCGGTCAGTGTGGTGTACCAGATGAATGTGGCCTGGCTGACGTTCAACGTAGGCTACGCAAGTCCTGAAATGCTCGCATGCCAGAAATACCTCGGGGTGGAGACCGACATTTGGTCTCTGGGCATCATTCTCTATACCCTTTTATGCGGAGGTCTCCCGTTTGACGACGACGACGAGCGGGTCATGAAAGAGTTGATCCAAAAAGGCGAGTACGAAGAGCCCGACTGGTTAAGCCAAGGTATGTCCCACAAACCCGTTTTCCCGTAAAGTACTCCCATAAACTCTCCCAAAATACTCACCACGTAAAACAGAGGCACGCGATTTGATCCGTGGTATGCTGCAGCACGACCCATCCAAACGGCTCTCCATCCGCGAAATCCTCACGCATCCATGGTTCAAAATGACGATTGTCGATAAAGTGTATCCCAACGGAGACGTGCCCTCCATCCCGCCTTCGCCGAACCCTACGAGTCCTACCGCCGCAGGCGACGATTTCTTTGCCGAGTCGGCTCTGAGACAGCAGCAGCAGCAGCAGTCGAGACTGACGCCGCACGTTGCCGGACGGTCCCCGCTTTCGACACACCTGCCGACGACCCCACGGCAGAATTCCGGATCGTCCGAGGCCGAAAACGGGGATAGTCGTACAGAGCGGAAAGCGAGCAATATGCAGAGGCTGAACAGTGCCGAATTCAGTACCACCGAGAAGGAGCTCGAACAGCTCCATCTCTGCACATCTCGTCCCGCCGCCACCGCCACTGGCTCCGGCGCCATATCCCCGCGATCCATCTCAAGCCCATCGATGCGCGGTAAAACCCTTCGCACGCTGCCCGAAGGCCAAGTCGACGTCGACGAGACACCTGCCGGCCTGCCGCCCCCGCTTTCGCTCATCGACGAACACCCCCACCTCCCTGTCGCCCTCCATTCCCGCACACCGTCCCGTACCAAACGCCGCTCCGTCTCTTCCACCCTCTCGCTCGAGCGCCGATTATCGCACCATTCGTCGCATAATTCGTACATCACCTTTCCCCCTGAAGACTACCTCTCCAAACTGGACCCATCCCTCCTCCCCAACCCTGACTCCTCTTCTTCCTCCACCACGACCCCACCCGCGCGATCATTCACCACGCCGTCCGAAACCCGCCTCCTGCGCCAACTCGACGACCTGGGGCTCGACGTCGGTCAGCTGAAACACAGCGTCGAGACCGATGCGTGCGACGCTTCAGCAGGCTTGTGGTGGCTGTTGAGGCAAAAGCAGGAAGAGAGGGGAGAGACGGACGAGGTGGTGAGGAGGAGGGAGAAGGAGGTGGTGAGGAGGGAGGAAAAGGTGGCAGAGTATGCCAAGGAGGAGAGGCGGAAAGCGAGAGAGGCGGAGCGCGAGCGCGAGCGAATCCCCACAAGTCCCATGGGCATCCTAGGCACCAGACCAGGCAAACGAGATTCCATCGAAAAATCGTCCGAAGGACTGAGGTTCAAAGAGGAACAACCGCCGTCGATACCGACCACACCGAGCTATACCAGCGTGATCGACCTCGGACCGCCCGTGTTGCCGGTGGACGTGGACGTGGACGTGGAACGCACGGCGGTTGGTCGTGATGCGCCGAGAGAAGCGGCTGGAGAGGAGATGAAGAGTTGGAAACGTGTGGAATCGCCACAAAGTGTGGCAATCTCTAGTCAATCTTCTCTTGACCCGGCTCCCACTCTTCCTCCCCCTGCTGCTGCTGGTGGTGGTGGTGCGGCCGGAGCAAAGACGCAGAAGGAAGATGGACGGGATCAGGCAGGTCTTGACCCTGTCGCTGTTGCTACACCCATGTCGAATGCCAATTCCTCCACTGGCGCTTCTACTGTCGCCAAACCTGAACCAAACGTCAACGCCAGCGCCAACGCCAACACCAGCGCCAACCCACGGTTAAAAGCGAAATCGCCATCGATGAATATGCTCCAGCGTGCTACTTCTGTTCTTGGCGGAGTTGGCAAAAAGGGAGACGATAAAGATAAAGACAAGAATGGGATGAACGAAAAGCGGGAAGAATCGACGAATGATAGTTTACATCCCAAGCGGGGAGGATCGAGTTCGCCCAACAAGTTGAAGAAACCGATGCCGGCTGGGATGAAGGGGCTGACGTCGACGCTTTCGAGGAGCGAGAGTGAGAGCGAGGGTCTGTTGGCCGGCGGGGGCGGAGGCGGGGGCGGGGGCGATTCGCCAGCAGTGTCAGCGTCGGGATCAAAGACTGTGACGCCCGGATCGTCGCCCCGGCGGAAAGGGTTGACGCCGCAAGGTACGCCTCGAGGAGGGTTGCGGGATGCAGGTGCCAAGGATTCTTCGGGGGAGCGTGCGAGTGGCAACGGCAACGGCAACGCGGGTGGTGGGAATGAAAAGGGCAAAGGAGGAAAGAAGGATAGTCTGTGGACGACGTTTCGGCATTTGTTTTACGAAGATCGAAGACGCCGAAAACGAGAGAGTGTCACGCCTTCCGCTTCTTCGCCTTTGCTTTTACCACCCTCGGACATCAAACTCCCCGCCGGGGCCGTCGTCCTCAGCCGCGGGGCAAACAGCCGTACATCCCAATTCAAACGCTCCAACGTCGGGTACGCGCCGTCCACAGGATCGAGACGCACCTCGCTCGACGGTAACCGGCCCGTATACTCTCGCCGGTCGAGTAGCGTGCACACGACTTCGAGGAGGAGTTCGGTGGGCAGTCTCCATTTCCAGGATCATCAGGCGATGATTAGTGATCTCAGTCGGCGGGCGAGTCAGCGGAGCCATGGGAGCCAGACGCCGACGTCTGATAGAGAGTACCTTGATTACCCTTCAGCCGCAGCACCAATCTCCCGCCCGGGCTCGTCGCATTCGATTCGAGGAGGAGTAGGCGGTGGCAGTCGACGTTCTTCGTTTTCCGTTCGATCACCCTCACTTCATCCCGAAACTTTCTCAGCATCCGCAGGGGGACCGACATCGACCAGGTTCAAGTCATCGGTACCGCCGCCCGCATCGCCCTTGCTGGGCTATCGCCGTCGCCCAGCGGGGGGGAACGATTCTTCCCGTGTACGGCATATCAAGGTCATTCCCGAATCACAAATCATGCGCTCATCCTCTGTCGCTTCGTCTATCCGGTCCAACGCTTCCAGCCGCGCTTCCTCCATGGACAGGGATAGAGACAGGGATAGGGAGAGCGAGTATGAAAGCGGGAGGGATGATGTCTCCTTGAGATCGGGAAAGAGGCAGAAGAGGAGGAGTGGGAGCCAGAGATCGTTGGCTCAGCAGATCCACCGCACGCGCTCGCCCCTCGCGCTCAGCCTCGAAAACACGTATGGGTCCAACTCGGTCGCCAACGTCGGCCTCGGCATCGGCGGAGCAAGTCGAATCCCGAAAAAGCCTTTGCGGGATGTCTTTCAAAAGAAGGGTAAGCGCAAAGACGGCGGCGACGATGACTGGGTGTCGGAGGATGAAGATGGGTTTGCCTGTGGGCTTGGCCAAGGAAGGGGCATAGCAAAAAGTTTTTCAAATGCGAATGCGAATGGGACGGTGTGGATGAATGTCAACGCGAAGACAAACCCCGCCCGCAGTGCGGCAGCCTTCCCGACCTCCAAGATGGTAGCCCAGCCCACAGCCCAGGGCGGAACCTCAAGGCGGCGTGAACGTGGTCGAAGATCAAGTTTGGAAGAGGAAAGAGGGAGGCCACAGGAAGGAAAGGGGAAAGCGAAAGGGGAAACAGTAGCGCAGGGATTGATGGGGATCGAGAGTTTGAGTGGGCGAAGTAGGAGGAATTTGCCCGATAGGTCGACAGCCCCGGGGATTATAGAAGAGGAAGAGGAAGATGAAGAATGAATCAACTGTAGCATATATATGTACGTAGTATTAGCTTTTTGTTTTCGGGTTTCATCGAGTAGCATAGTTTTAGCCATTAAAATGCATTGTCCTTTGTTGTCAGTTCTACGAGCCATATGCTGTATGGAAGCGCGCCAGGAATAGTTGATGACCTTTGGTGGACAGTTTCGGCTGGGAAGGGTAAAGGGAGATGAGCAGATGTCACCGGTGGGAAAGGAAATGGGTGGATTGAGATATCTGCAAGGTAATGTGGCCAGATATGAAGCCGGGATTGATGATAGTCTGTGGTGAAAGATACATGAACGCTAGGATGGAAAGAGAAAAGCCGAGAAAGAGATGGACAACGAAGACTGGAAGGTTGCAAACGAACAACGCGTTGCTCATGTCTCAGGAAACGCAAATTACGTAATGTACCAAGATTAACTCGAGCTATGGAGGTTATCCCGGACTAAATTTCGTTGCCTTTCAAAATAACAAATGCGTTGCCACACATATATTTTGTTTCAAAACAAACGAATCATCTTCTAGTGGTCCCTGTTTCTACTATCCGTTGTCGTCTGACAACATGGATAGCCTTCCTGTCGAGGTAGGCTCTTTCACAGTATTTTTCGTTGACGACAAACTCATTACTGAGTCCGTTCTAGCTTATCCAGCAAATCCATCTACTTGCTCTCAACCCTTTCTTTCCCCAGACATCACGCACTATCTACGCTTCCCTTCATCGCTCCTCACCGTTTTACATTGCTGAATATTTATTTCGCCTATACCGCTCACACGGACCAAATGAAGTTTTGGTCAGAGCTCTTCGACATCCTGTATGTGACATCCATGTTGTCAAAGCATTAGTCGAAGCTTGGAATCGATCTCTGTCACGGCGAGCAGATAACCAAAACGACCAGAACAGATCTCGACAAATACCTGTTGTTCCTCCCCTGACATGTCGCGAGCTCCCACGTCGACTATTCCGTTCTCCCCCTTTGCCATCTACGCCTATTCCCCCACTGATCATCTACATCTTCGACACATTTGCTCAGACTTCCGATCCCACCTATGATCCTTCGCCAAATTCCCACAAAGGCTACCCATTATGCCGTGCGGTATTGCAATCCAACTACGAGCTCGTGACTTATCTCCTTCAAAAAGGGGCGGACCCAAGTCTGAAAGATTATATGGCAGTGGAGATTGCCGTTTCAATGAAGGATTTGAAAATGGTGAAACTGCTTATTGAGAGAGAGCAAAGCGGATTCGGTACGACTAGGACTGGAGATGAATCGGAAAGTCCCACCAAGAAGATGAAGCTGGGAGACAGGATAACAGTACCTGCCAAGATGGTGGAGTCTGCTATGAAGAAAGGGACAAAGGATATAGTTAATTATCTTGTATACGATAAAAGTGAGTCCTACGCTCTTTTCCGTTATCGACCCTCATTCATGTCCGTTTACAGAGGTCATTCCTCCACTATCTTCCATCATGGACTTGGGCAAGCCGGATGCCAAATCGAAAGCCAAAACCAAACACCAGTTCAACAAGTCAAAAAAGAGGAAAGCCGGGTTCCAATAGAGTCGTGCGAAGATAAAGCCGTAGCCATTTATAATTATGTTGTACTTTAGTTGATGACCTTGATGACCGACATGATATCAAAGCTTATTATGTTCCTGTCAACGGTTTGTTTCTGCACCATTTTGCACATGACAGCGTATGTGAAGGTCTTGATTTAACTTGACGCTTTCGTAAGCAATTGTGGCGTGGCAAAAGCGTTGCTGAGACCAGTGAAATATAAAGGGCCTTGGACAGGATCTTGAACTGTTTACTGAAGAGCGCCCTGTGATTTGAAATCTCCACTACCTTCATCCAAAGTGAGAAGCGAGTCTTCTCTCAGACGACTGAAAGTACAACATTACATGATGCACATGACAATCAGAACGGCCTTCGCCGCTTCATAGATTTGTTGTTTTTTGTGGTTTCTTCGAATGAAGCTCGTCGAGTTACAGCAGCCCTCACGAAACGTCGAAATTATCACAAATAGTTGCATCTTTGATCCAAGCTTGTACAATAATCAATTGCCAAAAAATGGACGACAAAGAACTCGAAATACCGGTAGAACATTCCACGGCTTTCGGTCAGCTCGTGACGGGTCCCCCGGGAGCGGGTAAATCGACCTATTGTCATGGCTTACATCAGGCATGTTTGCGCATTGAAAAGCACCCGGAAAGACACTGACTATTCTTACCCACAGTTCCTTACAGCCATCGGTAGACCAGTGCATATCATCAACCTCGATCCTGCAGTCCCAAACCCTCCGTATCCATGCTCTATAAACATCACGGAACTCATCACACTCGAAAGTGTTATGGAGGAATACAATCTAGGACCGAATGGGGCGATGCTTTATTGTATAGAATTCTTAGAGGCCAATTTCGACTGGCTAGTGGAGAGGCTGGATGAGGTCTTGGCTGAAGAGGGGGGGAATGGATATGTGGTGTTTGATACGCCGGGTCAAGCAGAGTTATGGACGAACCATGATAGTTTGAAGAACGTGGTCGAAAAGTTGGTCAAGATGGACTATAGAGTGAGTAACTCCGAATATGTCTAAAACCGCACTACAAGGTTTGCAAATGAGGCTGATGCGTTATGTAGCTAGCGGCTGTGCATCTCAGCGACGCGCACTACATAACAGATGCCTCAAAATTCATCTCTGTAGTTTTGCTAGCTCTTCGGGCGATGCTGCAAATGGAAATGCCGCATTTGAATGTGCTCAGCAAAATAGATTTGATATCAACTTATGGAGAGCTCCGTAAGTCACCAAGTCAAAGTCAATTCGTCACGGTCGCTGAATTATCTAAATAGCGTTCGACTTGAGCTATTACACAGAAGTCCAAGATCTGTCATATTTGCTGGGCAGTCTGGATTCAGACCCTCGGACAGCAAAGTACCACAAGTTAAATAAAGCGTTGGTAGAGCTTATAGAAGGCTTTTCATTAGTCGGATTTCAAACCCTCGCTGTTGAGGTAAGCCGGTCTCTTCTCGCGCCAGGGGAACCAACGACATCTGGCTCACCAAGTACTTCAGGACAAAGAATCAATGCTTAATATCGTCCGTCTTGTCGATAAGATGACGGGCTACATATTTATTCCGTCTGGCGACCTCGAAGGAACCAACGCCATCAATACCCAAGCTCTGTTTGGTAGTGCCATGTCGTCGGCGAAGCTTACAGGAAGAGCAGGCGGGGACGTAAGAGATGTTCAGGAGAGATGGATGGATAACAAGGAGGCTTGGGATGAATGGGAGAAGAAAGAATGGAAGAGAGAAGCAGAGATAAGAGCCCAGATGGGCACTGGAATACCAGAAGGGATGAAAGGCGGTGAAGATGCGGAAAGTACAGGTATATGAGGCATGCTTTAGGCTGTAACACTAGTAGAGCGTTCATTTTGTATACTCGCATCATGTTTGTGATTTGCGTACTGCATACTGCATATGCACATTTAGCATAATAACACTGAGCTTTATCCGTCCATATACATACGGTAGTCGGCTTATGTACTAACGAATCTTAGTTACGGGCAACATTTACAACGGTTGTTATTTGAATGTCGCCGGCCTACCGACTGCTGCAATTCGGGCAAATCCGAAGATCCTTATCTAAGCATCCGGCCTTCATCAAATTCCACATGTCCGCATGTGTATGATTGTGTACTATCTGGAAAATATGGACTTAGTTCCAAATCTCTCAAGGGAACCTTCCGGTGAACGTGCTTAATATTTGGAACTCAGTAAATCTCTGCATAATACTCCAGTACTCCAAAATCAATATCATGCCCTATCTCGAGCCCCCAACCCGAGCAGCATCCGCCCGATTCGGCCTGCCCAACTCAAAGCTCCCATCCGATATCGACCCTTCCTACTTCCTTGTCTACATCCCTGGCGAGCCTGAGAGGAAGCGTCCTCAAGAGGTTCTTGACATCGAGCTGCACGATCTGCGAGATGAACTTGATAAGCCTGAAGGGGCCGGGGAAGTGCATGAGCAAGTATACAAAAGGGGTTTCGCAATTGCCAAGCATCAGAGTGAGCTTGTGAATAAAGTCGGGGAGCTTGATGGGGCACAAGCATATCTCGATGAAACATGCGAGTGAGCTGGATATCCTGGTGACTGAATATTTGCAACAGAAGACGCTGATACACAAATGCTGCAGGTTAATGAAAAAGTATCTTGGATGCTCTAAAGTAGTCCAATGGAACTCCACTGTGAGACGAGCAAATGAAAAGCAAGCCAAGACTGTAGAACGTCAGCAGGGTCCCGAGAAAGGTTTTGTTCCTACGACCAGGATTCAACCTCCCGCTGCCCATGCTCATGTTGATCAAGATGAAGTAAATGTTTTGAATCTGCACATTCTTTCCAGCTGACTACAGCATTTTCTTAGCTATGGGCACCCCAAGTCGTGCGCATGGCTATAGGTGAAGATCCTTCCAAATTCAAGCGAAGCATGATCGTAAACATCTGGAGGCCCCTCAAAGGTATTCTCGAGTTCTAATCCACCGGCTGGCATTCATGCCTTGACAGCTAACTTTTGTTGCCAGGGCCAGTAACAGGCTCCCCCCTCTGCATGCTTGATTTTAGAACCGTCAACTCGGCCGACAGCTCTAAACAAGAGTCCCAGTTTGGGACCGGAATCCAAATTCATCATAATCCTTCGCAGAAATGGTGGTATATCCGTCATCAAATGCCTGACGAGATTGTCGTACTGCTTTGCTACGATAGCGATCAAGGAAAGGGAGGCGGAGCGCTGTACGCAGGCCACGTTGCTGCAGAGGTTGATGATTCGGAAGGGGTCGCTCCCAACCTAGTGGCCCCAAGAGAAAGTATTGAGGTCAGAATGGTAGCTGTTTGGGATTAGCTTCGTAGGAGTATGTATGTATGTTTTTCGGTTCGAAGTTGTGTGCTATGGAGAGTATCCATGTTGCTGCCATGGCGTTGTGTCTTTCATCAGTAACTGTAACTCATCAAAAAACTTGCAGTGTGCCGTATCCTTTTTTTAAGTCATGGCGTTCGGTGGCGTCGTAGTGATGTGATATGAAAGAACACGCATGAGTTACAACCATAGTAGTCGTCAGTTTTCTGCAGATAACCATTTTTTGAGATGGTTTTTATTACGTGCCCCCTTCGATTAGCAGAAGAAGAGAAGAGAAAGAAATGTAGTTTTGGCCATTGCTAATGGATATGACGGAACGCTGCGACCCTGCTGTTGTCTTGGACCTGAAGTTCGAGCTAAATAACTCGTCAGGTTTTTAATTTAATATTTTTTTAGAGTTGAGGGGTTGAAGGCGGCAGGGGGAGGTTGTTGACGCATGTCTGCGTGTACCATGAACCTTCCTTACAAGTACCAATCATCAGTCTATATTACTTCAGAAATGTACCTTATTAGCGCCTTTTTTCATGATGGTTGTGATGACTGAAAAGATTATCGGAGTCGACGAACAATTGGAGGGAAACGGCAAGCGACAACAAGAACTAAGATGGTGCAACGGATGGGAGCAGCGAGGTCATAAAAAAAGAAATGCCATTCATGAATGATTCGTGCTTGATTTTCACGATGACGGTTGGAAGACATCCAAGATCCAGAAATCCAGAACAAGGAAGGAGTGCGATTTTAATCGGAACAACAAGGAGTACGACAAGTGGCCAAAGTCCACCAAAAAGACGTCGTCACAAAAACTCAAATAGCCGCATGGTTCTGTTTTTCCTTTTTTTGTTCAAGCAGGGCGCAGCATGTTGTATGACGATGTGAGAAATACAGAAAAAAAAATTGCAGTATTATGCAAATGGTATGCACGACATAGAGCGATAAGTTAGCGAGCAGCGTGTAGCATGATACATAGCGATGCGCCAAAATACACGAAGTATGGCTACAATGAAGCTCTTGACTAAAATGCAATATAGGGTATGATACAAAGCTGGGTAGTGGTATACACGTTAAACCAAATAGAAAGTGGGAGGTCGTGGGTAATAAAAACTCGCTAACGCGAGCGACAAGAGACATGATGGTTCTATAGAATGTGTATGACGTTATAAACAGTGGTGCTTAACCTCAACTTATCCGTTGAGCTGACGCGCGATCGCCTTCTTTTTGGCCATCTTCTCCACTTCAAAGAGTTTGTCAGCCATGTGACAGTCAAGACGTATGCATTTTGCACTCACTGCCTGTGGATTTTGAACCGAATTGAGAATACATCAGATCCTTCTTTCTTTCGGATCTTGTTGCAGAATGCTGCGCTCGAAGATATAGCTTGTGCTGCCGAACGAAAATATCAACGATTGGCTTTTTCCGCGCCATCATCAAATAACGAGCTTACCGTATAGGCATAAATCGCTTCACTATACAGGCTTAAAGGATCTTTCTCCATCCCTTGCGGCCTCACATCAGGAATCATAGCCTCCGGCACCGCCTGGACCTGCATTGTTACACCTTGGCCATCCATTTTACCCACCATCTCGCCTGCGACCTTGACATGGTCATCCGACAGCTCCTCAGAACTTTGCTCGCTCAAGCTCACGATTGATGAAGTCGAAGGCGAAGGGTGACCAACGGAATGGCAAAGTGATGGTGGAGATGAGGCTAAGGACTCGAGAGAGGTGAGAGCCAGCTGAGACGCAAGCAGATCCTCTGGAGTAGTGATCGGTTGAGGAATAGGTATGGGGGACGCCATTGCTGGGTTGGGCTGCTCAGGCGAAAGAGATGCAGAGGCTTTGGGTGTTGGTACGTCGTCGGTGGGTGTTGCCACTATACTTGGAGACGCCTCTGGTTGTGTGTGTTGTTGTGTCGTGGTGGTGGTGGTTGCCGCTTGTTGCTTTACTTGGAGCAGAGGTATAGGTTGCGGTTTGTCGCTTCCCGGGGGAACGTATGGCATTGCTGTCTTTTGAAGAAAAAGAAACGAATGGCTTGGGAGTAATGTGTTTGGTATGTTTCGATAAAACGATGGGAAGATGACGTCGGGGGCGATGATGCATCTGTATTGAATTATTCGTAAAGAAAGAAGAAAAGAAGACAGATACATTTCCACACGAATCGGATCGCCAACAAAGGATCTCGAGACAAGCAAGGGGCATCCTTTGTTTGTGAAGTAGGCCCCGCGGACACTAAGGTGTTTACCCTGAAAGCCCCACGTCGGGAAAACTCTGTGTAGTAACGCATGACGTAATTACCTGGCGGCCATTTGTTCCCCTTGCCGTCACCGGGTAAATCTTGGCATAATAACCGACATCTCAACCACCGATCATCATCAAATAAGCGCCCATCGCCGATGAGCGAGTGACGGAAGAAGTTCATGATGATAAATGAGATGAAGGAAGGTTGATGAACTGTTTCAGTTGATAAGTAAATGAATGAAATATTATGTGACCCTTTTCGACTTGGGAAGGTATCAAACAGGTACAACAGCCAATAGCGATACATTAATTTTTAAAAGACACAAGAAGGTACCTACACACCCTTCAACAAATTCTTTGCCCCCTCCAAATCTTTTACGGGCAAACCGCATGTGCCCCCCTCACACACTCGTAAACTCGCTGCTTTTTCCTTCCCACTCTCTACATCATTTACCAAAGCCTTCACCACCTCGTTCTTCTCCGCAAGTCCTTTAGGCAGGTTCTCCGGTTGGATTTGAACGATGACCTGGTTGGAGAAATACGTCTTTCGAGCAGCTTCCAAGAACTTCTTTACCACTTCATCACTGGCAGACCCGATGACAATGACCTCTCTGTATCCCTTCTCAAGGTCGATCAACCCAGATACAGCGTATCCCACTGCTCTCGGTGCCTGAGTAATGAGGGGTCCCATGCTGAGGAAAGTCGCTTCGGCACGAGCTTCATAGTTTTCAAACTCGGATGAGAGCAGAAGTGAAAAGCGGGAGAGGTTGTGTGCTGACACCGCCGCTGCAGAGGGCTCCGCACCGTCCTGGGAGTTTGTGTCAGATAAGACAGAGTATGAGTCATGTAAGGGCCCACCTGAGCATCTTTCATCCTCACCAGAACATGCGCATCCTCCGCACTCGCAAAGTACCCTCCATCATGATCATCCCAGAACAATTCGTCTTGCCTTTTCTGGAGTTCCTCAGCAAAGAGAACATGACTCTCATCTCCAGTAGCCTCGTACAGGTTCAAAAGACCTTGAACAAGAAACGCGTAATCATCAGTTTGGGCTTGGGGTCCTTTGCCCTCCCGATAACTTCTTGTCAAGGTGCGTGTGGAAGAGTCCCACATGTGAGATTTCACAAAGTTGACGATGCCTAAAGCCGCGGGAAGGCATTGAGATCTAATACCATAGGATGGCGGAAGAAGGGTTGACGCTTTCGATAAAGCTGTGAGCTGTGGGATGGTTAGTTGTGAGGACTTGTGCAGAAGCATATACAGAATACACGATTGACGCACCATCAGGCCATTCCAGGCAGTGAGGATCTACATAAGGTGTCAGTATGAATACTCCATTCGCTCATGCAACCTACTTTGTCATCAAGACCCGGTCTCTCCCTTTCCTCTCTCTTTAACCTGAGTTTCTCACAAGCTTGAATGATAATACCTTTCGCCTGATCTTCCCGCTTGCCAAACTCAAGCGCAACCTCCTCGTAGGTCTTATGTTGATGCAAAATGTTTTTGCCTCGCATTTCGCCATGGGAATCGTGAATGATGTCAACATTCCCGTCAGGCTGAACACCGAAGAATGAATTGAACAATGGGGCGTCATCACCCAGGACTTCGTCGATCTCGGTCTTCTTCCAGATGTAAAATGCTCCCTCTGGCAAGCTATCAGTCATCAATGGTATAGAAGGAAAGGGACAACATACCACTCTTCTTCGCACCCTTGTATTCTGCCGAGTCAGCATCTTCCGCGCTCCAGAACCCACCCTCTGGCGATTTCAGATCCCTCAAGGTGTACTTGAGGATATCTGCCGCCAAATCGTAACAAAGCAACCTATCCTGATGGTCGACCGGATAAAGACGGGCAAAATCAAGACAAGACGAAACAAGCTGTGCTTGGTCGTATAGCATCTTTTCAAAATGCGGAACCATCCATTTCTCATCCACACTGTACCGCGCCATTCCACCTCCAACCCAGTCCCTTATCCCGCCAGACCACATTGACCTAAGCATCTTCATTCCCATCTCTCTTGCATCTTCCCGGATTTCGGCATTTCTCGCACCTCCACCTGGAATGGATGCGAGACGTGCGAGGGGTTCGAGGGTGATACTACAGCTAGGGAACTTGGGGCCTCGGGTGGAGGAGCCAGAGTTGGTGAAACCGCCGTAGCGAGTGTCATTCATAGTTGATAACTGGGAAAAGAGTTTGGAAGCAGGAGAGCTTGCGAGGAGTTGAGAGAGGGATTCCGAAGTACGGCCCTGGACGTCTGCGTTAGTTGACAAATCCTGGATGAAAGGCGAAACCTTACAGTATGGCTCATATCTTTCAAGACTTCAATAACGCCCTTTCCCATTTTCTCGCACTTTTCACGGTCTTCTTCCCACACCTCATGTATTTTGTTGAGAAGTTGATGGAAATTGGGTCGTGGGAAGTATGTTCCTGTGAAAACATAGGTTATAATACCACCGTAGCTGAAGATTCTGTGACGTACCAGCAAAGAAGGGTTCAAGCTTCGGGGTCATGACTTGTGAACATCAGTATATACCCGAGGAGAAACACCAAACTTACAGATTGACATGGGCCAGCCGCCACCTCCAGATACAGCCTACGCAGTTGGGTAACATGAGTTTCCTCCTTCTAACTGAACATTATTGATACCCACTTGCAGGTAGCTCATATACATTCGATCCACATCCGGCCTCTCCTCCCTATCCACCTTGATATTGACAAACCACTCATTCATCATTTTGGCAGTCTCTTCATCTTCAAAAGATTCATGGGCTAACACATGACACCAGTGACATGCTGAGTAGCCTGAAGAAAGGAAGATGGGCTTGTCAAGCTTCTGAGCCAGAGTAATAGTTTCCGGAGACCACTCCTGCCACTGCGTCACTTGGTTAGCCTTGCACGTTGTGTCAAAATTGAAAGGGGCCTACAGCTACAGGATTGTCCTTGTGTTGCAACAGATACGGTGATTTGCTTTTGGCCAGCACATTGCTCAGCCGTGGGGTCGGGTCGGTAGCGGACGTCGAAGACATTCTGAGATGATATATTCCGCGTGGAGTGGGCCGAATTTGGGGTGGAAAAGGAACTATTATAGGTTTCAGTGTGCGAGGCAAAGATCGAAACATAGGGAGATAGGAATTCCGGATATGTGAACAGTTGAAGACTACTACATATAAAGGTTTCCCATAGCTCCAACGTCAGTGTAGTATGACGAACATCTATTACGGCACCTCCGACTCTACGGACAATATGCATAAATGCTTCGTAAAGCCATGATGTTGGAAGGAATGTCTGGCGTCTCCTCAAGTCGTGACGCGTTCCGTCTTTGTTAATTTTACACTTCTTCGTTCGACCCTTTCCGTAACTTTTCGCCTTCTTTGTCCTCATGTATGACTCCCACAAGACCCTATTAAACCACCATCGTTAGGTAGAGAAGTCTCGGCTCTACATTCTTACAGCTGTTTCAGAGCTGCATGCATTGAGGTTTCATAATAATAGTTGATTGGTGGCGATGGCATGGTAGACATGCATTGCATGCATGGGGATTCAATCTCTCCTCCTCCGGCGGCTACCGCCGATCCGCCGAACATGCATGTGCCTGGCTGACGTGTAATGTTGTTAGTTGTTATCAGCATATGCATTATTATGTAACAGACGACGACGGCGGCGGGCGGGGGCAGATATTTTCTTATAGCCATATAATTGACGAGCCTTACTGTTCTCGCTACGGCTGTAGTAATCATACCGTTTGTACAACTCTCTTTTTCGCATACATCATGTCCTCCGCCTCACCAAGATCAACATCTTCCAAACGCAAGACTCCACCAAGCCTCTCAGGCAGTGATTGCGAAGGCGCGTTCAGCGAAGTTTTGACTCGTCAAGCACGACGAAAGCAGAAGAAGGTCAACAAGCACAGGCCAGAGTTTCAATTCAATATACAAGAGTTGAAATATGGCAAAAAGGTTACCCTTGCTGTGAGTCTTTCAAGGATAAGTTGCTTGTGGTGTTGATCCAATGCGCAGCATATCCGTGACTTGATCCTATATATAGTGGCAGATGGTCAAAAGCCTCAGTGGATCCAAGTTAATGTAAGTTGCATCCTGCCTCTACTGATGTGAAACTGAATGCGACACTTAATTAGAACAAGTCCTACATATCTCACACTGTCCTGCTCTTTGTTCCAGGCCTCTTACCTACCCATCTAGGTTTGAGTTCGGACATCACTTCTGTCTCAATGCCTTTCGCCATCAATTCAATTTCAACTAGTGAAGACGTCCTTGGCTGTCTAGAGGGGGCCACTCAGAAAGTTCCCGCCATCGCTTCATTATTTA
The DNA here is from genome assembly GCF_000149385.1 of Cryptococcus deneoformans B-3501A. NCBI lineage: Eukaryota > Fungi > Basidiomycota > Tremellomycetes > Tremellales > Cryptococcaceae > Cryptococcus > Cryptococcus deneoformans. The sequence continues at coordinate 691,626 of NC_009190.1, forward strand.
CCTACGGATGTCCCACGCGGGCGCCTGGTGATAAGCTTCGAATGCATTCCGCCATCAATCAGTTACTGATGTGCCCTATTCAAGAGCATATTAAAAGGAAACGAGAAGCAGAAAGAGAAAAAGACCACCACCGTAAGTACTCTTTGGAACATGGGATCCCTAGCACTCTGGATCTCAGTGCTAACTTATGTACAGGCAATGCTTCAGTTGACTCTTACTCTCCTCTACTGTACCTCCTCACGCCTAATCAAATGATTGACAACGACTACAACATACCGTCATATCTCCCCCACGTTGATGGCCGTGTTATACCAGGATTGGACAGATCAATGATCCCGGACAAGTCCAATTTGTTTCTTTCAAGTTTATCGGAAGTAGAGAATATCAAACTCAGAGACGAATCAGGACGCGTCATTGGGATGGATAGTACAAGAAATACTAAAGGCAATACGAGAGAAGGCGGGTGGGTAGAGACTTCCCCAGCGCAGGGTCCACCAAAAGATGGAATATATCCAATTCTAGCCATCGATTGTGAGATGGTGAGTTTACACAACTTGCCTAATGTGCTCACTAATGTTCATTTACATTAGGTGGTGTCAAAAGATGGAGATGAGTTGGCACGGATTTCTGTCATTGATTTCAACAGCGGAAAGAATGTTTTCGACGAACTCGTTTTGCCTCCTGGTGAAATCGTGGATTATCGCACTCAGTGAGCCTTCAACTGTATGATTTTCAATCGGATCGCATCAATTCTAATGTACTGTGCAGATGGTCAGGTATCACTGCTGAACGTCTCCTGTCAGCTGCACATACAATTTCCTCGATCCAGAATCTTCTCCTTTCTGGCCCATCGCCCTTGATTACACCCCACACCATACTTCTTGGCCATTCACTCGAGTGCGATCTGAATGCGTTGAGAATTCGCCATCCTCTGTGTATAGACACCGCCCTTATCTATAAGCATCCAAGAGGGCCCCCTTTTAAACCTGGGCTGAAGTGGTTGGCGCAAAAGTGGCTGCAAAGAGATATCCAAGCAGGCGAGAATGGACATGATTCCGAGGAAGATGCACTGGCCTGTGTGGATCTTTTGAAGATGAAGTTAACCAATGGTAAATCTTTATTGCTATCCATCAGGCATCGCAATTGACTGAAAACAGGCCCTGATTTTGGCGATTCTGTCAATAACATGGAACCCATCGTGGAACGCATTGGTAGATATATGGACAATTCCCCCGAATCCCGCAAAACTTCCGCATATTGCGATTATGGGGATCCTCGGTGGTTATATGGTGCAAAAGCGACAACAGCTGTACGATGTACCTCAGATGACGATGTGGTGAATGCTGTGGTAAAGAACGTTCAAAGTCATACTTTTGTATTTGGCAGAATGATGGAACTCTCAGAAGCACAAGGATGTAAGTCGACACCGGAAACGCAGCCAAATATGCAAACTAACCAACTAAACAAACAGGGAACGATGGTGGGGCCAGCTTATCTCCAAATTCCACGGCCTCACTCGATTCAGTCCTTGAGCGTTTCAATAACCGTCTCACCGCATTGCATTCTTCCCTTCCGCCTAATACTGCATTGATCATCGTCACTGGCCATTCGGATCCGCTGCCAATGGTGAAACTTACGAAGAAGCGGCAAAGATGGGAGAGGTCTGTGAAGACTGGAGGTATCGAAGGACTCTCCGGAGATGATCGATGGATGGCGGAGCATGACAGGGACCTTGAAAAGGCGGTGGAAGACGCGAAAGCGGGCATGGCGTTTTTCCGGGTGACCTCTTAGATGGTTCAGCATATTCGTTGGGCTGTATTAATGGTGTCATGTAAGTCGCATTGTATGATATTCGATGACAATCGAAATTGCGATCTTCCTACAATAAGTGTTTTAGGATCCTCTTGTTGTCTCAGCATGATAAGGGTCGTTTGGCAGTTTTAGCAAGAGACGAGAATACCATTAAAGTACAGTTTAACAATAATGTAAGCAATGTGCCGACTCTTTATGAGACGCGGCTCATTGCTGATAAATTCATGATTCCCAGGTCTGCTCAGACAAACAACTAGAAGGCTATGGATGGTGGTGTTTCCGACGGTGTGTTCAGTGTCATTCAGGCAATACCTTGACTAATATTTTACCTTGTCATGTAGACCAATCAACAATACAGATATGATTACGTAACTTTGATTCTGGTAACTGAAAGAAGGCCATAGAGCAATATGATAAAACTGTGGAAACTTACGAAAACACAAAGGACAAGGTTAGAGGACTCTTTGGTATGGTTTGTCGCCATGAAATAGGCTTCGAGTTGACTAACCTTGTCAAAACCGGAGAAGTGAGCAATTGGTCAGTCCAACCAAGCAGACAGTGTTATTTGGATCACTGACCAAAAGGATTAAGGTTGTATACTCATAAGAATATGCGAGCTCGATATATATACCCCACTTGCAAGATAACAAAAGCTGGTGCAAGAGACCTGAGAGTACAACGCACGCCGAGGAACAAAAGACAGAAAGCAAGAGAACCTGCCGAAGAACGAGAAGATAAAAGAGACAGGTGTTTTGCCGAAGAACAAGGAAAAAAAGAAGCAGATATGAAGAACAAAAGGTGCGGCAAGTATTCTGCTGCACATCAGAATCAGGCGCCGCATAGGATGCACACGGAAGACCATTCCGGTAGTATTTCGTGCGCCTTCATTTCGTGCGCCTTCATTTGAGTCGGCTTCGAACGTTAGATGAATGGAGTCTAGGCTTGGTTGTACCCGTTGTGGAGTTGCGTGCTAATAGTCGAATATAGCGTTGTAAGTGACGCGAATACCTCGACTGCGTTCGAAGGTGTTCAGCGGGCGATAGTGGCCTACTTCGTGGAGGAGGAGGCGTTGGAGGTGCGGGGACGGAAGTTGCGTAGGCTGTTTCGGCAAAATCTGGAGGCGGCATTGGGGATATCGTCCCTGGGGCGGTAGATCCTCTTCAACAAATCTCTTGAGGTTGCTGGGAAGACGCGAGGATTGGGCTGCTATACGACATTTCTTGCAACTTGGAAGTCTCAAAAAGGTTTTTCAAGCTTTTCACTCGATAAGAGAAATCCGCTGATTGATCCTAGCGTGATATTTTCTTCATTGAGCGCGAGAAGGGTTATCTCAAATGTGTGGTTATTATCTTCCATGCGTATGCTCATAATTGGCAATGTCAACTTCAGTCCAATCCTCGCAGGGTTGATCATTTGGCATGAGAGACGGAGAAGGCTGCGAGAGGCTCTGGTCTAAACTTGGTAAGCTCAGCCGGCTTACAGGAAACGACAAAGGGTTGTAAGACCTTCTGTCGAATCCACCAGGCTTTAAATGTCTTGCAACAGCAGGTAGTTGCCCATCTGAGGTCGATTGAACCTTTCTTAACGACGAGGGGCAAGAATAGTCACACAGAGAGTTTGGGTACGTCTGACAGCAACCTCATGAGTATCTTTAAGTTGATGGGATATTAGGTGTTTCCACTGCCCAACAAGTTTCAAAAAGGATCAATAGCAGCAAGTTGCAAAAAGCTGTAATTGCTTATGACAGGGCTGTTTATGATGCTCGGATCTTCAAGAACCGTTCCCTCTTTGGGGAGGCCAGTGATGACTCTCGGAAGATAAATAGAATAGTGAAGCCATGCTATGCTGCAAGGACGACCTCTACATCCGGAAATGATAAGCCAGGGCGAATATCTCTTGGTGGACTCAGTATTTCCTGCTGGAGGTTGGTGCATACCACTATCCAAGCGTCGAAGGTGACAGAACAATCATTACCAACTGGAGAAGCATACGTCAAGCAATCCCAATTATCAACAAATCAACATGTTTGCTGCATTTACAGATAGTTTATAAGTTGCCTTGAATGCCAAAAAACATCACTGTCAAATATATCGCACCGACTAAGGTTCAGAATTCGACAGTAACTTGGCGAAAAGTTGGTTCCTCGAAATAGGGATCATTCATCACGAATCGTCCTGCAATAAAAAAAAGCGTCGACAAGCTCAGCAAGAGTTGTCCATTTGACAAATGCTCAAGAATTTGACTCTCCACCGCGGCGAGCGCTCCTTACAATACCTAGTGAGTAGCGATTTGGCGGGCAGAATGCGATGGAGCGTTGTTGTGGTGACCTAAGTTCCCACACCTCAGACTCCCGGGACATATATGGCAACATGGACCAGCGACTCTTGTCTAAAAGTATCATATACCATCTCATCAACAAATATGGGATAGACGATATGTTGGTATCTAATCAAGGAGTATCTAGTGATGAGGATGGAACCAAGAATCTCGAGAAACTCCTGCCGAACCGTAAGTAAACACAAAAGCAGAGCCGAACTTCTGAAACACTGGGACGTCGCTCCAGCCCATGCCCCCCAGAAGCCATCTTCCAACATCATGGGTCGATCCGCTAAAGCTAACGAAGAGTCCTTCAAGGACCTCAATCTACCTCAGTTGCCCGTAGCTTTGAAGTATGTACCTGCTTCTTCCTCTCGTACTCCTCCTATGTTGATCTTGACCACAAATGCATCCTTAGTCGGACTACTGAGCTCGAAGAGACCAACGACAGTGAAGCCGATCCCACCGACTTCGTACCTAACCCCTACTTCGACAGCGAACATCCAGACCTTTCCGCTCCTCTGACTATCCAGAGCATCGATGTCTCTCCCTCCAGGCCCAACCGAAACTCTCTACCGCTCATTCGATGACATCCTCGACTCTGATTTCCTCACCTCCGCCCTACAGGCCTACCTACATGTCACGCCCTGGGTCCCTAGCTTCATCCTCGAACACTTCAACTGTTAAGCCTCGGGACGCGGCTTCCATTCGGCGGGGAATGATGTAAAAGAACAAGGAGAACAATAAGGAGGATGAGAGGGAGGAGAACAATAAGCAGGATGGCGAAGTAGTTTCGGAGAACCGAGGAGAGGAAGAAGACGAGAGAAAGAATAGGAAGGGGATGTGGAAACAATGAGTGGATGGGAGAGCGATGGTGAAAAGACGGGCGATGACGAGTCACATGAGTCGCCAATTTCTTCGTCGGATGATGATACTCCTACCAATGTATGTTGCCCTTTTGCTCATTGTAGTGCGCAGAAGCCTGGCTGACAGTAGCTTCCATTTAAACAAAGCGCCACACTGCTGCCGCCCCTCTTCCCAAACGCAGCCGTGCCAAGATCACTGACCCCCAGGCCATTGCCAGATTGGGTAGCGACGTAGTCCTCGGTTTGACCAACCTCGGGTCCTCCTTTGTCTCTGCTAAGACGGCCGTTTACACTGCTCGCAAAGCCCTCAACGTGGAGATCAACAGGAGCCGTGATCTCCCCGGAGAGGAAAAGCTCTCCCTTCTCGCCAAATTAACATACGATGACTCCCTCTTTCAAATGCTCTCCGTTTTCTTTACCATTAAGACCAAGTTCATGAAGGAGCATGCGGTGCGAAGTGACGGAGTTAGTCTAGCTTCTTAATTAGATAGATGACTACGTGGTCTTTGTTCGGTCAGACTCTATACCATATATTGATTTTCCCTTTTGTAACTTTCTGGTCTTTCTCATCACTATCTTGTACACTGCTCTCCGAGTCTGTTTGTACGAAGGTACTGAGTAAAGACCAGTTCAACACGAAGAATGCTTAACAATATGATGGGTCCAAGAGGTACTACAGGAAAATTGACACATGGGAGGGATGGGAGCTATTATGTGGGGCATGGGAGCGATGGGAAGTTGGGAGCGATGGGGGGATGGGAGTGATGAGGGGATGGGAGTGATGGGGAAGATGAGTGGGATTGGCAAAGCCGACCAAGCCGCAAAAATGGGAAGCATTGGGTCAGAGGAAGCGCGTGATGAGTGAGGTTGAGATATTTCTCGCATCAATTTGTTAGATACCCAAGAACCGGTCGTTATAAATTACATACGTGGGAAGAAACTGCAAATAGTAATCATACCTTGAATGATCGAAAACAGTTAGGGCACTTACAGCATGGACACAATTTCATCATGAAGGAATCATATTCTCATATTCTTCCCAAGACGGCAATACTGTTTCCACATCTGCTTTGCCATTTTATCCCTCCCTTCTCCAGATTTATTTCTAATCTGTGCAGCAGTTTTTCCCATGTGCTCACCCCACCCCTCCCTGCCTCTTTGGCTTCTTCAGAGGCCCGCATGCTCTCCAGCTTTCTCTTCGGGTCGTTCGCCTCATAAAGTTGATGGGATCGGCTATATAGTCCGAGCTTCGTGTGCCTCAAAGATGGAAGGAAGGAATTCTTCGCCGTGAAGGTCCAAGCCCTCTTTCGAGATGATGATATTGTCATGTGTAGGATACGGCGGGCAGCCGAGATGGCCCCAATCTGGTGACCTATAGTGTAACGGCACCCTTGCTTGACTATGGGGAATCTCTCCTTCAGCACGCCAAAGATTCTCTCGATAACACTGGGGGCTAAGACCCCTGTGTATACAGTTGAATAAACAGTCGATCCTGGATCATTCGCAGTAGCGTAGTTGGTTGGCAACCACCCCAGCCTCTACTTAATATACCAGAACATCTTTTTCATCTCGAGATTTCTCATCGCCCTTATTACAATGAACCCCTTCTAGACTGCCATTAGTACGGAGGTGTTGAGGGAATATTCCTTCTCAATGATCCTGAACATCTCCTACCCCACCCAAGCTCCCGAACAGCCCAAGAAAGGGACTGACCCCACCGACCTCATCGGCAACCTCTATTACATCATCTACACTTTCTACACTCCCACAGAGACCTTCAAGTGCTCGTTCGACGATATCATCGAATCCGACTCCCTCACTGCGGCCCTGAAAACCTACCTGCAGGTCACGCCATGGGTTCCCCCCCCATCCTCGAGCGCTTCACCACTTAAGGCTTCTGGACGCCGCTTACATCCCAAGGAGGGTGATGTAAGGGTACAGAGGAACGAGGGTAGGAGGAAGACGGGGAAGTAGATCTGCGTGCCGAGGAGAGAGAAGGGGGGGGGGGAGGGGGAGGTAGAAGGAGAGAGGAAGAGAAGGATGACCATACAAAGAGACTGTAAAAAGGTCTTCGCAGAGGATGCAGGGAAAATATGGGGAAGATAAGTCAGTTTTTAAAGCTCGAAAAGATGTAAAAGGAGTTGCCATTCGAGTAGTAAAATGATCGCCCAAGCAGCTTAGTCTTCTAAAACTCTTCAGTCTAGCAACCACACCATCTACACATAGCGCTCCAAGTACGCTTGAATACAAACGACCGAGAACACGAAACTGAAGTATCATCAAGTGTTCTCCGGCCTCTACGAGGACAGTGACGCTGCTTCGATGCCACAAAATCCATATATGTTTTCAGGAGCTTACTTAGTATACTTCTGTTTTCCCCTTACCAATATTGAAGAAGACTAGATTTCTATAGCAGATACGTACACTTTCTATACATCTGGATTATACTACAAGGTAGAATAAGTCGCGATATTACTATACATTCTCTCAGTAATTACCTTTGTACTTCTCCCACTGCGAGTGTACAAACTCCTCTATATCCGCCCACAACAATTCTGGCTTTTCGAGAGCAGCAAAATGACCCCCCTAGAGAATATTATAATCATTAGCACAGTAGGCTGGATCCTTCTTCGCACACAGCAGTCGTGACTCACGGATTCATGTTTCTTAGACCAAACCATATTGGATTGCGCCTTGACCCACTCGGCAGGTATCTCGACGATCTCTTTGGGGAACTGGCTGTAGCCCAGAGGACATTTCTGGTAAGAAGCTTGTTTGGCACTTTCATGGCGTTTAGCACCAAGGCCCTTTGTAAATTAGATGGTCAGCCTAGTCGCCCGTTGTAAGTTTGGACAGGATCACTCGCATATCTGTATGTGTAAATCGACGTCGTGAAACAATCAGTGAACCAATAAAGGCTTGTCATTGTCAAAATTGTTTCCTCACTTGGGGACTCATCAGTCCACTCGAGGAATTTCTCGCCGACCCATGCTAGTAGGCTGAGTGGATTGGAGCCTACTACCAAGCCTACAGTGGCTGGTCGAGTAGAATGCTCGAGAGCATATCCAAACTTCTGCAGTAGCTCAAGAAGATCTTCAGCAGAGGGCGGTGGAGCCTCTTGTCCAGGAGAGCCTGGAGAGGGAAGTGGGCGAGGAGGAGGGTTAGAGTAATTGACGTGAATGACTTTAACTTCTTCAGCAATTTCTCATCGTGAATGATCGAGAAGAAACTTACTTTTGCAAGCTGGGTACTTGGCACCAAGTTCGTTCGTCACGTAGCTCCCAATATCACCGCCTTGGGCAACATAGCCGTCTCCGAAACCTAGGCCCTCCATTAGACCATTGAAGAGATACCCAACATCGGTCACATTGAATTCTCGATCATTAGGAGGAGGTGTAGAGAAAAGCCAACCGGGAAGGGATGGTACGATCAAATGGAACCTTGGTGGGTTTCGTTAGCTCTGGCTTGCCAATAAATGGAATCAACCTCACGGAAGATCCTCAGGACTATATTTCTTCTTCACCATCTCCATCATTGGAACGAATTCGTAAAAGCTACCTGGCCAGCCGTGACTGAGGATGATAGGAATTGCGACCTTCTTTTTCGAGAAAAGGGCGGTAAAATGGATTGAAAATACCGAACCATCTGAGTTTTTGACCTTTGCCTTGAACGCAGGAAGAGAATTGATGCGCTCTTCTTGTTTACGCCTGTGATATGCATGTCAACCAACGGCTTCTCTTCGCTTGATTACTTGTCATCGTGAAGATGCAGACCCACCAGTCCAGTTTGATCCATTCATCTTTCATATTCACCAGCCATTTCCTCGTTATTCCAAATTTGTTCTCCTGCGCAGAGACATTCTCATAGCTTTCTTTGGCAATTCTGGTAGATTTGAGTAGAGTGAGGAGCTCATTGAGGTCCTCATGGGGTACGGATAGTTTGAAGGGCTCGACAGGAATGGTCGGCTTGTGGGGAAGGTCTGAATACGACATGCTGATTTTGCTTCTTAGTTGGTTCGGAAAAGCAGGACAGTGCTCTTTGTTCTGTGGATTGAAGCGCCTTCTTCTGTTGCAGCTTGACTATCACTCTATACGATCACCAACCAACCTACTATGCGTAGTCGTCGTTTGTTTGTCAGCATCTTGCTTCGCCGTGTGTCGTCCCGTTTGGCGGCAAGTATGTATACCATCTCCTGATGGTGCCTTATTTATGTCATAGGCGGGTAGGCGGGTGTCCCCGATCAAGATCGGCATTCACCGCCTCGCCGATCGTTTTCGTTCTGGCCCTTCTTGCGTCCACTACCTTCCTGTCGCCTCTTGAGTTCCGCTCCTGCCGGTTGACTCGCATTTACGATTTATACTAATAACTGTACGTACTTCTCGTCCTGACGTTTTCCTTCTCATCTCCGTTTTGATACTCTTACCTGTAATCTATAGTTGTTTGTCATTTAATTCATCCTTACGAAACTCTTGACCGCTGTCCACCTAGAAGGTGACTGTTTCACACGCCCATAACCCTGCTCGTTCAGGCAACGACGGAATTGGTCACGACTCACGTTCAATCCCACGATTTCAATTGCCTTATACGTTCACCCCTACCTTTCACAGCTACTTTACTCAGATATACGCCTACTTTGACGGCTCAAGAAAACATTTCATAACTACGCCAACTTATCACCGCATTGTATGACACCATGACCTCATTTTCCATACCACTGCCGCCTCAACACACCTCATCTGTTGCGCCACTCTCAGATAGTTCATTTGCACCTCGCACTCCCCCCCGGTTCACCAGGCATCGCTCCGATACAATGCTTAGCACCTCGTCCTCCACCTCATCATCCATCTTACAGACTCCAGAAACGCCGTCAATTCTGGAAACTTTGTCCACAGGCTTGGGTTTGGGCATTCCCGCTGGCCAATCTAACCCTTTAGTGCAGTCACCTAACGAATTGAGGATAAGAAGAAGAGCGAGCAGTTATGAGTTCGGTGCATTATGGGAAGAGTCACCAGATGACCATCCAGTGGGAAAGCCTGGTCCTTCTTCGACGTTTTCAGTCGCAGGTACAGGGTGGAGACTGTGTGACAGTCCTGAGCAGCATGATAGAGATGATTACTTTCCGCCAGCTGCTAGTATAGCTCCAGCAAACTTTATGACCTATCAACCGAGTCCACTACACCAACAAACACAGTCAGAGGCTCCTCAAGTCGCTGACCCTGGCTTAACAACCACCAATCCCACCCGTCCCGTGACGGCAAGGCGAGTGTCTTTAAAACTCAAAGACGCAATTCGGCTCAAACTGGGAAGATCCAAATCATCCTTCAAGGTCCTCAGTCGAAAGCCTCAGCGTGAGGGCGGCGAACTTTCTCATGACCAAGCATCCCAGTCGCCATCCGTAACCAGTAGTGACCCGTCCACTAGATCTCGCCGACAACGCTTGAAATCTCTCATCTCGTTCTCTCAATCGAGCAACTTTTCTTCACAATCGGTATGTTCTGACACTCCATCCTCTGATTTGGCATTTTCTTCAGGCGGCTCGCAAGGAATCGCCTTGAGTGCACCTTTGAATGCCGATGAACGATCGCATTCATTCATTATACCGACTACGGTTGATTTCAGTGTAGAAAAGGCGATTGTTGAAGCATGCAATGAGGAAATTGGTCAAGTTGAAGAAAAAGTGGATAGGAAAGGTAAAGGCCGAGCAGTACATTCGCCACATCCCTCACGAATCCAATCCCAAACAATCGATCCTCATAGTACGTTTTACGATCTCTCGACCCCTCTTTTAACCCAGGAACTGTCTTCTCCTCCCGATATGTGTCCCACTGAGGAGGCTGAGGAAGCGAAGCACCTTAGTTTTGAAGAAAGTCTTCCGAAAGAGCTCAAGCTTCTGGTGATGAAGAAGCTGATGGAGAGTTTTGCGGATGAAAGCTTTGGTAGGTTCACGGGTGAGTTGCTGGGAAGGATGGAATTGATAAAGATGAGTACTGTAAGTCATAAACTTACAATAACCGGTGCCGAGTTGATCGAGTTAGGTTTCCAAATCATGGGAGGCATTATGTTTTGATGGTCAGCTGTGGCCAGCTATCAATTTAGCTGCTATTGCCCATCTCCTTCCCGTCTCCATCCTCCATCGCATACTTAAGCACTCTGCGTCTTTTATTACCGACTTTTCTCTCCGAGGGATGGACGCAGTCGGCGGTAAAATGCTTATCAAAGCTTTAGTAGGCGAGAATGTTGATATCAAGCTGTATGACCATATCGATCTGACTCCACGACTCAATATTCAACGACTTGATTTGAGCGGGTGCAAGACTTTGACCGAAAATGATTTATGTTGGATCATTTCTTGCTGCCCCAACTTGCGCTCTCTGAATCTCAGAGGGTTATCCGCTGTAGGCCCCAAATCGATAGGCTTCATCTGGAAAATCGAAACGCTTGAAGAGATCGATGTGTCATATTGCAGAGCGCTTGAACTACCTTTTCTTTTAAGCTATATCAAACGCATTTCAGAGGTGCAAGCGAAGAACTTGCGGTCTATCAGAGCGGCCGGTCTTTTCTTCCGGAGCAACATGCTGTTATTGTCTATCATCAGACGTTGTCATAACTTGGAGAGACTTGATCTCCAAGGGTGCCACGGCTTAACCGACGACATGTTTGAAAATTTCCACAATTACTGCATCGAGGACGACAAGTGCCTGACAAGTCTCACCCATCTCAATGTCTCAAACACCCCACTTACCCCTGCCATCTTCACTTATCTCAACGGCCATCTCCCTAACCTGACCCATCTCGAAATGGCCAACCTCTCGGGTGCAGACAACCCGGACGACGATGACGATGGGTATGAACTGTCAAAGATGTTGAAGAGTATGCCCAAGCTACGAAAGGTGGATTTGGAAGACACCGCCGGTTTGTCAGGGGTGAGTGATATGGTGCTCGAGGCGCTGACGCCGATGGATGGGGATGTGGGGACGACGGGGTGTGAGCTGGAGGAGTTGAAGATTGGGTATGCGAGAGTATCATCCGGGGCGATCGTGGACCTTATCAAAGGCTGCAAGAAGCTCAGAGTATTGGAACTTGATGTAAGCCAAGATGATCCTCCCTTTTTTGGTTTTCTTTTTGGTCTTGTCGACTTTTGCTGATTCTTTCGTTGATCAGAATACGGAAGCAAACAATACAGTCATGCGCGAATTTCTCCGCCGTTCGCATCCTTGTTCCCGGCTATCCATCATCGACTGCCATAACGTCACATCGGCTGCTTACACTGAGATTGCAGCTTCCACCAGGGCTCGTCAGGGGTGGGAAGGATGGGCAGCTGTGCCATTTGGTTATGATAAAGATGTGGAGATGGCTGAGAAGGCGGTGTTGAAGACGTTTTGGGGTTGGAAGAGGGTGGTAGTCCCGAAAGGGTGGGTGGAAATGAGGAACGAGGCGGAGACGATGGAGAGTCGGAAGAGGGCGCGACGCGAGCAAGCGCAAGACGCTTGTAGCTCAACAGAAGGGGAAAATTCAGATGGTTCAAAATGGAAGGGGAAAGGGAAAGCCAAGGATGATGTTGATGGCGATTCGGGGAGAACCAGGCCGAGAATGAGGAGTAATGGTTCGATCAGCCGTGAACCTGTGGGGTGCATCATTGCATGATGACTCTTAACGTCGGGTATAGGTATCATTAGTTTCAACCGCTTTAAATGGTTGGAATTTTAAACGCCTAGTGATTTTTGTATGCCCATACGTATATGTTTTGTTGTTTATATTTTTGAGTGCAGTTAACATGTAATAATTGACATCATCCTTTTCACTGCGCCAAATATACATACAACTGTTGCAGCTCTGTCTGATTTCTAATAAACAGATATATCTCATCATACAAGTACGTGGTGTGCAGTCTGTACCTCCTTTTCTGCACCCAATTCTTTCCCTCTGCCAGAGTTTTACTTCATCACTCATCTCTTCACGACGCAACCTTTCTTATCGTTGAAAACCGGTTACGAACCCAAAACCCCACCTTTTTACGACGGCCGCTCAACCATCTCTACATTCTCACCGCCCGGATCTGCAAGCGTACTTTCCTGCAGATGGTTGTTATTACTCTGCGGTGGTTGTCTGTCCGACTGTATTTCCAGATCCTTTATTGTAGTTGGTGTTTGTTGAGTTTGTTGTGGTTGATATGGTTGTCGATTCCATCCATTCATATCCACAATTCCAACCGGCCCATCCGGTCCATACCCTCCCCCGGCCCTTCTCTCGCCCAAAGTCTCCACAGGCGAAGCGGACGATTCCCTACCAAACTGAAACTGAGCCTGAGACGGCTGAAATTCGTGCTGTCGGAGCATCGCCTCTGTACTAGGTCTTGAATGGGAATGGGAATGGAGTGGGATAGGGGATGGATCGGATTTGGGGATCCGGGGGGAGTAGGGTTTGTATGCTACAGGGTGGGAGAGGGGCTGTTCCGGGGGTGAGCGATGGGCGGAAAGACGGGGGATGAGCGATCTTTCAGGTAAAGGGAAAAGGAAAAAAGGGAGCGTACAGGATAATACTGCCTATAAGCATACCACCCCCCCAACAACCCAATCACCGAACCGGCAATGACGTCGGTCGCGTGATGCCTGTAATCCATGGTTCGCGAGACTGCGACGAGGGTCGCGCAGGAAAGGGGGGCGAGGAGGAGCCATGATTTGTATGTGAATCCCTGGCGGTTATTTATTTCCATTTCTACCTCGGTGTCAGCCAAGACCGGGATAGGAAAGAGGGAAGGAGAAGTGGGGAAGATGGAGCGTACTAGCAGCGAGGTATAGGATCAGATACCACATCCCACACCAAGCAAAACTGCTGTGTCCACTCGGAAAACTCCTGAACCCTTCGCTCAACCTCCCGTCATCTGTGGTGGTGCAGGCTGTCCAGGAGGTGAGGCCGTGGACTGGGTTGGAGGTGAGGTCGGGGGGCAGGATACAGCGGGCAAAAAGGTCGGGTCGGGGGCGGCCGACTGTTATCTGAAAGAGGGTGAACAGGTGAACGGGAGGAAGAGAGGCATACCTTGATGATATTGGTGAATGTGGCTGTCAACCCCAGACCGAGAATCAGCCCGAGGATACCATTATGTCCATCCCAGAACGATCTCCTCACAAACGCCCTGCACCCGTCCATTGTCAGCAAAGGACACAGTCCCTCCGATGGCCACCGGCCATGGCCGACTCACGCGACGAGGATGATGAAGACAGCAGGGACGATTCCACAGAGCACGGCCAACAGCCAGACGGGTACTCTCTCTGGGTCTGCATAAGGGTGTGCGAGGGAGGTGTCTGTCACACTGAACAGGCGGCGGTAGCCGTTAATCTTGTCGAGGAGGTAGAACAGGCCCTGCGTAGCGGTATGAGCAGGCACATGGCAGGGAAGGGGAGAAACACACCCAGAGGAGAATGGTGATTACCCAGTCGGGGGCGTAGCTGATGAATATACGCCGTCGGCGGGATCCGGCCGGGGGCGTGGTGATCGGGCGATCGGGTTGTTTCGCCCAAGGGTTGGAGAGCGCCATTTCCACGTTCGGGTGTCGCCAATATGGAGGGATGAAACGCAGCAGAGAGCGGAGTGCGGCGGTATATAACGGTGACTGCCTCCGCCACGTGGACGAAAGCGGTGACGATAAAAGAGGGCAAAGGCTTGGCACGCCCAGAGCTGTGCCTGCGTCCCGTGCATCTAGGCACCCGCATAAACAAACCTCACACTATGAGCATTACGTAACAACCTGGCCCCCTCCCTTTCCAACAGCATTCCAACGCAGTCAGTCTCCAGTGTATCCATGCTAACAATGGACCTGCCACTCACCCTCGACGACCACACCCCATTCCCCCACCAGGTTGCAGGCCACCCCGGTGTCATGTCGGACTCCTCCGGCAGTCTCGTCATCAAGCCCGCCCTCCCTCGCGAAATCGCTTTTTATCAGCTGCTCTCCAACTCGGATCCGGAGGATATAGTGTGGCCGCTGAGGAAGTTTGTACCGAAGAATTATGGGACGCTGAGGCTGGAAGGGAGGGTAGGAGCTGGGGGTGGGGTTGAGACAGATTTAGATGTGAAGGATGAGATGCCAGAGGTGTGTGTCTGTGCTTCTGATACGTAGATTGACTAGACAGTGGGCTCATCATCTCTTCGGGATAGAGCGTGGTACTGGAGAACCTGGCTTATGCGTACACTCATCCGAACATTATGGACGTTAAACTCGGTACTGTGCTGTACGCTCCCGACGCTACAGACGAAAAGAGACGACGGATGGAACGACAGGCGAGGGAGACGACCACGTATGAGACGGGGATACGCTTAACAGGCTGCCAGGTGAATCTCCATCTTTGCTCGAAAGGGAATCGGGACTAATGCGAGAGTGAAAAATCTAGACATGGCACGCCCCTACACAAAGCTACATCTCTACACCCAAATCATTCGGCAAATCCATCACACCTCCCCAACTCTCTCTGGGCATGGTCCGTTTCTTCCCTCTCCCAACTGACTGTATCCCTTCCCTCGTCACTCTTCCCTCCCCGCCGCCTACAGCTGTAGAGGTCGTTTCTACCGTTTCAGCGAGCCATTTACCAATACCGGCCGAGAATTCTTGTGCTTCCGTTATCCAATCTTCCACTTCCATTTCCATTCCCCCTTCTACTCCCATCGCCCCCGACCCCACCACTACCGTCACCACCGCCCCGGCCTCCACCAACCCCGAAAAATCACCAACGTACGAAAACCATTCCATCCCCGCTCCCACTCTCGCTCGCCTCTTAACCCTCCTCCTCCAAAAGCTCGACCACCTCACAGCCGTGCTTTCCACCCTTGAAATGCGGTTTGTAGGTGCTTCGCTGTTGGTGGTGTATGAAGGTGATCCGGCGAGGCTCGAGGCGGCGCTGGATAGGGAGGAAGCTAACGCGCAGGGAGAGAGTGGAGAGAGGGAGAAGAGAAATGGGGAGAGGTCAATGTTTAGTGATGATGGGTCGATCGACTTTTCAGATTCGGACGAGGACTCGGACGAGGATGGAGAAGGATATGACTCGGAAGACGAGTTGGATGGAAAGAAGAAGGACGAAAGGCGAGCGAGAAAATGCCCGGCGCTAACACTTAAAATGATCGATTTCGCACATACCTGGTTAGCACAGGGGGAAGGACCGGATGAAGGGGTGTTGAAAGGGTTGAAGACGTTTAGGAGTTTGGTGGAAGGGCGGTTGGAAGAGGTTGAACGGGGTTGTGTTTGAACAGGACTCGTGTCGCAGGCAAATTCGTAGTCAATTGTAACAAAAAAAAAGATGTATCCTACCATCCATTATGCCATCTCCAGCGGTGGAAATTGCGTGGGCTGAGATCGATATCTATAGGTTGTTGAGTGAGGGTTGTGTTTGTCCGTTTTTCTCGCTGGGGGGGGAGCAATTTCTTCGTTTTGCCGAATTTTTTAAGATGACAAAGATGATATGTTGGCCATGGTGAGTCGGTACGACCCAAAAGGTCGAAATAAGTAAAACAAACGAAACCGACGGACGAGAACAGACGAGCATGAGACGGAATGGAGGCGTTTTGGGTAAAGCCGGGCGGCCGGCGCTGGTTACACCGGTACGCGGCCGGGACGAGAAAAGTGGAGGTTTCGTTTCGTCCAATATTCGCTTTTGGTCTGCGGTTTGCGGTTGGGTGGGTTGGCAGTCATATTTAACATCAATTATGTTGTGATTCTCCACAAAGCATACGTCGCGCAATAAGGCGGCTGCGGAGCGACATGGAGGACAGAGTGAGCTCTTAGGTTCTACTCGTGAAGCGTGCAGTGTCGCCAACTCTTGAGCTGGTAACGAATACTATCATAAGCATGCTCTTGCAGGATATGTTCCCCTCTAGCTCTTTCCCATATGGCTGCCTCGGTATCTTGATCCTACTGCGCGTCTAACCTGCTCTATGACATCGGCTGCAATTTCGAGGCTCATATATGATCGGCGAGTCCTCTGCTGTCATTTGATGGAAGTGATGATGCTGATGAATTGGCCATTGCTGCAGAGAGGTCTATTCGTAGAGGAGCTTAACTCGACCCCAAGCAGGTTGCGCAATCGGAGTGTCCGTCTTTCATGCATACGCCCATATCTGGCCCTGTCAGATGAGGTACAATCCCCGTATGGTGGCGGGCTTTGGCTTGATTGATGGGGGAGGGACGGAAAGGTTATGTGTCCTTCGTGATTGCCACTCGTTCGTCTCAATCGTACCACCGATTCATCCCTCCAATTATCGAACATTCGTTTCCGTGTGGAGTTTATGAACGAGAGCCCTACCTGACAAACCTGGGTATGTCACCATCCAAAAAGATAAATGACTCGGTAGACTGACATGTGCTTGCTATAGTGAAATAGATGAAGAAGAAGTACAAAGTGACGAACGGGAAGTTAAAGGTGGTGAGGAGGGAGATAATAACCAAGACAGCGGAGGTCAATATGACGTTAAGTGAGTAATTCACTAATGTTTCAAACTAGATCATTGACAACCGTTACGTTTCAAGGCTGTGGCGTTATCGAACATATGGTCCGCATTCATTGTGCTCATAATGATCTACGTATAGAATATGTACATCATGATACGAAGCCTTTAAGCGCTATGAGACGGTCTTGCCGTCGTGTAAGTCCAAGTCATTATACAACACTTGATGCATAATTGATGCCTGTTCAGATGCACATTATGCTTTGTCCACCCCGACCAATGATACCCAAGGCATAATTCAATTAACTCTGTTTCACATAGCAACACCTCTATTTCTATCGGGATCGACTGCTCTCCTTCTCAAACATCTCAGCGTATTCCACCTTCAAGCCAAAATTTCAATATGTATACATAACAATTAAATTCTTCAGCCGGGACCCCTGCCTCAGTTTGCATCGTCGGGCGGGGTTTACAATATTTGCCACAACAGTGACGACAAGTGCTACAAATGTTGCAGTACAATGCTGAGAGGCAAGATAGTGAGAAATTATTTTAAACCTTTTTTTTTTGGAGAGCTCAAGGGGGTCAGGCGGATAAGATGAAAATGAAATGGATATATGTTCAAGTATATCTGTCATTGATCAACCCCCAGAGAACGGACTCCTATCTGATCATCAGTTTTCGCATCCTTTTTTCGCACTTTCTTTGACTTGCAGCAGACACGTAGTAAACCAGTTTCATATCACAATTGCAAGTCAATACATGGGGCAATATACTGCATGCGAAGATTTGATCATCAAAGGATATTATTTGCTTAAACGTTACCCGAAAATACCACGTCTCATAAAAAAAAGTCCATTATAGATGCGCATTACAAGATGGAAGCGTTGATGATCATCATAGCAAAATTGCGCCTCCGCCAACCACGACTCCCGCAATACCTACAACCGCCGTCAACACACCACCGACGACAGTGATCGACTTGATGTCCCCGGAGGTAGAAGCGGATGAATCAGAAGTGGAGGCACTTGAAGAGGTAGATCCAGAAGCGGTGCCGGTAGTAGTGGCTGTGGCTGCGCCACTACCCGGGGCGGTGGGTGTGAATACGCCACCACTAGGTTCGGCGGCGAGACAACTGCTTGCGGCGGCGTTGGCGTCTTGGGCAGTGTTTGGTCCTGAAAAGTAAGTCGTTAATAAATGGCTTCACCTATAACGCGACGTTACGTACGGTTCGTGCTCAACGATGCGTTTCCAGCAAAGTCACAGCTGGTATCCTCTGGATTGATTTGGTAGTAAGTCGACATGACGTAGGAGAGCTTGATAGCCGGAGAGCAGAAAGACAATTGGCCATAGGTACCAGAAGTGCCATTACCGGCGATAGGGTCGCATGAAGCGGAAGAGTTGGTAGAGCCAAGGAGAGAGCAAGCGTAGCTATTCTGCAATCAGTATAGGCTTTATTTCGCATATCGGTCTAGACCCACTCGAGAAGGGCGCCAACAATCTCGGGCGAGTTGGCGCTTGACTGTTTCACCTTGCACGATAATGAGTTTTCGTTGATGCAGTTACAGACGCTCTCGTTCGGGGTTGGCGGGAGGGTAGAGCTGGCAAGGAGCGAGTCAGACTCAGCAGGGCAGTTGGTTTCATTGGCAGTGACGGATGACTTCGCGGGGGAATTGGGTGGGGAAGTGGAGTTGTACTGCGTAGCGAGACGGGTAAAGTCGTCCGTTACGGTTACACTAGAGACAGTCAGCGCACAATAATGACATGAGCGACTTACGTGTCGTTGTCAGAGATGGTGACCATGCCGTAGTCATCGGAAGTAGGAAAATAGGAAAAGGCAACACCACCGCTAAAGACATCTGAGACGGGGGAAGCAAATAGAGCCGCAACTTCAGTCCAAAGACGAGGAGGACTGGTAATACAGCTGAACAAGAAGTCAGCCAAGTGGTGGAACATAAAACGTCACTAACCCAAACTCGGACATATAGGTGGCAACAGGCAAGTCACTGAACCCCTCGGTGATGGTATTCCAGTTTGACGAGTTGATGTTCTGATTACCGCACCACTCATAGTTGTTGAGACCTGTCCATATCAGTTAAAGAATAACGAAGGACCCAAAGCCACTAACCATAAAGGTCGACCGCAATGCTGTCCCCTCCGCAAGTCAAATATTCGGCCAGAGAATTTCTGAAATCCGACTCGCCATCGACGGCGGCGTATCCAACAAGGGCAGACGATCCGACGGACTTCAAATACGCTTTGATGTCACGAGCAGCAGCTTTGACAAAGGCTACGTTCTGTCAGTCAAACTTCAAAAAAGAATGGAAGGATGGACGCACGAGCAGCATTGGTATTGGACACGAGGTTGATTACTTCATTTCCAATGTTGTAGCCGAGAACATTTCCATAGCTTCTGAAAGCGTCAATAGTTTCTATGTACTCATTGAGGAGATTTGTTGACCACGAGGGACTCGATCGATCGATACTTCCGTTGAGTGGTAAGGAAACATCCAGCCTGGCTCGCGAGTCAGCTGACGCTCATATATGGTGCTTAAACCTCGGTGCTTCGACCCACACGTCACGCATCATCACAGATTAGAAAATGAAGCCATACTTACAGTACGTAGATACCAGCATCATTGAACATCTTCATACAGTCGTCATGATTCAGACTAGAATTGACACTATACACTCTGACCGCATTGACACCGAGTTGCTGAAGGTACGGCAAATCTCTTGTGCAGTTTTGCGGAGACGAGAGTGGATCGTAGAATGATGAGCTTTATCAACGCGTCAGCTGGGTAGTTCACACCACATGTGTGGACATACGGTTCGGGGAAGCCACCGCTAGATGGACGGTCAGCGTCAATGACATAATAAGACAGCAAACAGGAAACACTCACTTGGCAGAGTTGGCATCTGAGCTAGCCGCTAATTCTCCTTCCGGTTGGTACGCTACACCCTATTTAACAACGTCAGAGACAGAGAATTCACCGTCGATAGAGGGAAGACGAGTACCGACCTTAATATAGAACCTATTGCCGGACTCGTCGTAGAGGTACTTTCCAGTCCTTGTGATGTTAGGAAGGGCAGCCGTCATGGCGAGAAACTGCATTCCAGCGAGGGCTAGTGAGAAGAGGCGCATTGTAGGGAGAGGGCTGGGATTGGAAAGGAATAAAGAGAATTGAAATAGAAATGTACGGCCGGGAGACTAAGAAAATAAAGGCTGTGTTTGTCTCTCGGAACTCGTCGTCTTCACGTGACGTTCAACCCATCCGTGGGACTCCGCATACTAATAAAAGCTAATAAGTAACAGATCGAGCAATATTTATGCGTAATTGCGTATCTCCATCATCAGGGGAGACACGAAACAGTACACGTCAGTTATGTGATAGGCATCAAAGAGGATGGCTTTCCGGCCACAACGTCTTCATGGAATCAAGCCGACGGCTTTCGATTATCGAGCAGCACAGCCCTCAGTCTCTGTGGCAGGTGATCGGAATCATTTTATTTTTTATTTTTTTATTTAAATAAAGCCACTTAGGTACGTACTTCTTACCTTGGGGTATTGTACATATCATAACAACCGCCCAAGTACTCCTACGCTTCTATAGCCCCCTTCCGAATCCAAATAGATCTTCGGCCCTCGTTGAATACCGGCGCATGTTGGTCGAGGGCCTTATGTCGAGCCTAAGATAGTCTACGTAAGTCGGACAAGATTGAGAGTGGGAAAGTAGGGACATCAACGGAGATTCCGTTTACTCCGTTACGGAGTGTCCGCCGATGAGAAGTGATGACGCGAGGACTTGTCAACCTTTTCCAGTTCGCCAATCTCCAATCGGCTGAGATTAGACAAAATATAAACCTCCAACCTCTCCTTTATCTGCATTCTTATAATCCTTGTTTCCCAGCCATGTCTGAAATTACTCCCATATCTGAGTATTCTCAACCACCCAAGAAGAGGAACGATGTCGCTATTGAACTTCTCTCTGGCAGTTTCGGAGGTGCTTCTCAAGTCTTGACCGGTCAAGTAAGTTCGAGTCGAAGGCCGCGAACTTTGTGCTGACGCCTCATAGCCCCTTGATACCCTGAAAACTGTGAGTATGACAGTGCTGAGGCGACAAAAAAGATTTAACAACCTGGCAAGCGAGCACAAACCGCTCCTAAAGGGCAGTTCAAGAACACCTGGGACATCTTGAAGGTTACCGTGAGAAATGAGGGCTTTTTGGCATTATACAAGGGTATGGTATGTATGATCCCCGTTGCACAATATTATCATTGCTTATAGAGCCTCCAGATGTCACCTCTTCTCGGTGTTGCCGCTGTCAACTCTCTTCTTTTTACCGCCTACGGCACCGCTCGTCGTATCGTCTCTCCCTATCCCGACCTTTCCATTCCTCAAGTTGCCGCTGCTGGCGCTATAGCTGGTGCCGCCAACGCTGTCTTGGCCTCTCCCGTAAGTCAGAATGGCATCCAAATCCAGTGCTTTTCTTATCTATATGTTTAGGTGGAGATGTTCAAGATTAAGATGCAAGGACAGTACGGCGGAAAGGACGATAAGAGGCTTGGGCGGGTTGTCGGTGACATGTGGAAGGAGTATGGATTGCGAAACGGTATCATGCGAGGATACTGGGTAAGCATTCGTTTTCTTTAATCAATAATGTAAAAACTGATGTATGACAGGTCACTGTTGTTCGAGAAATTCCTGCCTACGCGGGTTTCTATGCTGGTAAGTCGAAATAACCCGTATCGGCTATCAGTCTCACTCCGGATAGGCTATGAATACAGCAAACGTTGGTTTGCCAAGCACTATGCTCCTAACAACCTCCCTATCTGGACTCTCCTCGCATCGGGTGCCATCGGCGGTGTCTCCTATTGGCTTGCCTGTTACCCTCTCGACGTCGTCAAGTCTCGAGTACAGATGGCGAAGCTTCCACCAAGTAAAGGAGGGTGGTTGAGCGGAGGTTACGTTGCAAGGGAAATGAGCGCGATCGTCAAGGAAGGTGGTGTGAGCTCATTGTTCCGTGGCATTGGGCCGTCTCTTGTCAGGGCTGTGCCTGCTGCCGGTGCTACCTTTGCCGCTTATGAAGTTGCTAGGGGTAAGTTTTTCAAGGTGTCAATGCCAGGCAAGACGCTGACTTTATGTTCAGAATACATTATCAATCACGACCTTCTGTAATATTTATACCCCAAACACTATAGAATGCATACTCCGTAGATCGACAATTCACTAATCCCAACTCCAAGACAACGCACATTGACAACCAAATGGCTATGAAGGCCTATAACACAACTTCGGATAAACCTCTATAACAATCATTCAAATAAAACCGTTGGACATTACGGTCCGCTTTTTGGAGACCACCAGCGCAGGATGCTTACACCTCGAGAATAGTGGTTTGAGTGGTATCGACCTTCTTCTCATCCATATCTTCTACATCTTCCAAACTTCCCCTATTTCCAGGCATGATAGGCACTCCATCCACCCCCACTTCTGGTGAGGCTGTCCCCAAAATCCTCCACGGTGCACCCTGTACATAAAGCTCGACCTCTTCTTCTGTCCATTCACGGAACTTTAGCCCTTTGAAACGCTTGTAGTTCTCTTGAGGGAAGAATCTAGCGAGAAGGTAGTAAGAGAGCCCAGAGGCGCAGCCGGTGGTTATGAATGCAAAGTAAAATGAACGGATGACACCGGTGGAGAAACCTTTTACACCCATGTTGTTGAGGACTGGAATTCAAGTCAGTTAGATTCAGGTGTGTTGTTTTTGGACGAAATGAAAGATTTACAGCCAGCAAAATTGACGCCAGCGCCGATACAGTAAGCAAGTATTGCCCTCCAGTTGATACCGAAAGTGTAGTCTACACCTTTTATTAAGCCTCGGGCGGCCTTTATTCAAATGAGAGTAACATACAGTAAGGACCATGCTTGTCTGCAGTGTACATCCAAGTAAGGTCAAGTCGACCCTTCGAGATGATGTAGTAATCAACGAGAAGAACACCAACGATACTGAAGAGGAAGATCTGGTATGATGAGATGAATGTGACGAAGATACCCGCCGACCCAAGGAGATACCATGGGCAGATACTTGAGAAAGAGTAAGCTTTACGCCGATCTGACCGGATCATATTATAAACAGAAAAAAACTTACACCACAGTTATAATCATACAAATCGCAAACGCCCTCTTCATCGACAAATATTTGGGTGCCAAAGAGCTGATATCGTTACCCGCCGGCAACACATTCTCAAACACACAAGAAAAGAGTGCAGAATAAGCAAAACCGATAGAGATGATGGCAGTGCCCGCTCGGGTTTTGGCATCGTAATTTTCTGTCAGAATACGGTCGAGGTAGGTGAGTGGATTCCAGATGAGGGTGCCGTATGCTTTTTCGGAGGAAGCGGCGACGATGAGACCGCAGAGGGTGGTGATAAACTGGAATCAAGGTTTAGCGGGAGTCGAAAAAGAAAAGGGGCAGGGGAAGGAGTGAGAAGAAAGCGACATACATTGGACATTGGGAAGCCAAAGATCTGACCGAAGATGGGATCCCTCCTGTGGGTAGCATTTCGCTGCCAGTCACTCGCATTACTCGCAAACGTTGAGCACCCTGCCGCAGAGAGCAAAGTGAACCTCACAATCAACCATGCCCTCTCACTCCCATGAACTGTAGGTCCAGCTGTCAAGGTGTTTCCTACACCTTTGCTGGTGGTGAGCGCGAGAGCGAGCATACCCACGCAGCTGAGGAAGTAGGCGACGAGCTTGGCATGGATAAGAAACTTCCATTTGGGGACGGAGAGAAAGAGCGCGCAGCCGGTGAAGAACCAGAAAAGAAAGAAGCCGCACATCTGGGCAGAGGTCATACCCGAAGTAGAGGGCATGTGATTAGGGAGATGAGCGATGGAGGGAAAGATGGAGTGGAGGAAGATGTAGACACATTGACCACCAGTGACGGTGTTGACGCCGTTCCAAACACATGCTGAGAGAGCACGATTGAACACAGGCCAAAAGGAACCAAAGACACCGAATGAAGATCGACAATAAACGGGGAAACCGATCTGTGGGACTGTCAACAGGTTGATAATGAAATAATAAGAGGATGCACTAACGTGATAGACTGAACCAGCACGACCATTGATGACCATGAAGAAGGAGATGAGGAGATATCCGAAGAAGTTGCAAAGGATACCATCCCAGACAGTGATGCCGTACTGATTGACTTCGTCAAACTCCGATCCACATAGTCCCCCAATGGGTGACTTACGGTCAAGAATGTGCCTCCGCTCAGCCAGTTTGCAACCGTCCCAACAGCCGAGAACCAAAAGATTGCTGAACGAGTGTGAATAGACTGAAACGAAAACGAAGTAATGGACTAACAGAAAGTGGTGAAATTCCAAGTTCTTCAGGGCTTATTAGCGACCAACCTTAGAAGAGGTAGTTCCAACTCACCTTCTCTCCAAAGGAATGGGCAAAAGATCATCATTTTCAAGCGCAGCCTCTCTGCCTTTTGACCCTTCCACCACCAACTTGGGCATCCTTAGTCGTATAGTCATTGCGCTAGCTCAGGACCGGTTTGAAGTTACCAAAAAGTTCCAACAGGGGGGAACTACCTAAAAGTACAAATTGTCAGTTTTAAAGTGGTAGCTTCTGATGACTTATCCGGGACTCACCTGCATAACTGATAACCGAATACAAAGCATCCATTATCGCAAGTCCTTATCTCACGCTGGCGCCCCTCATTACTCCTGGCTCTGATTGCAGACTCTGGGCGCTGATTTGTCGTCTCTTGTCGACATAACGGCATTGGGGATATATTCCCTGTTCTACGGGTGGCTGGGAATGGCTTATGATAAGCATGGAAATGGAAATGGAGAGGTCCTATTTTAGCCCGACATGGAAACAGAGTCTTGGGCGATTTGCATAGAACCAAACCATTTATTGAATAGTCACTCAGGCACAAATTGGCCCTGAATTTGACGGACCATGCCGATACCGAGAGATAAGAAGCCATCATTATTGTCCATTATTGCCTCACTCGTCCTTCAATCACGCCTCGGCCATTTTTAGATAAACCGGAACTCTACTATACCCGAGACCACATGTACCCAAATCTTGGGGTCAGGATAAACATCGCGCACTCTTGATAGGCTGATACGGTGTCGTCGGAGCAAGAAAGGTGATAGCGCAGAGGTCTGTGAGTGGGCGGGGAGATTACCGAGTGAATTTGCGCACTCTGGCACCTAGCTGTACTATTGCAGTGAGTAGCTGTCATTGGCTCGATTTTCTTAGCTTGCATGTTGGATGATCATTTGTGAAGCTTAGCCATTTTATCAAGAACGGTATTATTTTCGGCCAAGTCTGTCATTGCATTCTGGGCTCAAGACCGACGACAGCAGGCCAAAGTATCCTCCCCTATCTCCTATTACCATCCAATCCGTCTTGTCCTATCTTATCGGCTCTCCTCCATCGCATCCAAGCCCAAAGACAAGTCAAGTCAAGACTCGTCTTCGGTCACACCCGAGTTGGCGAAATACTGGGAGAACTCCTTGTCTTTGTCCTGAGTCAGGCAAACTTAACTGATACTGTGGTTGGTATCATTAACCGTGGATTCCTATCTGACCGGATCTCCTTTACTGTCTATCTCTACCTCCGAATCCCCTTGTATCTGCTGTACCCGTTGAGATTTCTGACGGCTTTCTCGTACCAGGAACTGAGAGATTCCTTGGAATAGGCGCTGTATTGTCAGTATGTAAAGCATTTCTCATTAGGTTAAATGTCAAATCCATCGCATTCGACTCCCCTCTCACCTCATCTTCTCTTTTACAAGTTAGGAAACAAAGCGATAGGACATTAAACCATGCCCGCCCCCACTTCTGCCTCCCAGCTCACAGCCATCATCGGCTTCTCCCTCTCCGGCTCTCGACTCGACCACGACGAGTCAGTCTACCTCACATACGATCCCTCCCGTTCAAGGCCCAACGAATTTATCCGGGTTCCGATGATCAACCTCCGTGAAGAAGTTGATAAACCCGTTAAGAAACATGCCGACCCGCATGAACAATTGAAAAAGAGGGGATACGCGGTTTTCAAGCATGAGAGTCAGTTCTTGGATGGGATACCGAGTGAAGAAGGCACTGCAGAGTATCTTGAGGAGAGTGCCCAGTGAGTCTTCATTCCATTCACATTCTCTTACTGTCGTGTTGACTATGGTGCTGACGGACGATTGGAAGGCTGCTGCAAAAAATCGTAGGAGCCGATCGAGTAGTCGCATGGAACAGTGTCTGTCGCAAAAACACGATGGATACCGACCTCAAAACAGTCGCAAAACAGCAAGCTCCCGAAAAGGGTTTTATCCCAACCACTCGAATCCAGCCTATCGCTGGTACAGCACATGTCGATCAGAACGCGGTGAGTGACACTCAGGATTTAGCTTTCTAGCTTGCGGCTTGCGGCTAAAATCATTGCGCTAGGATTGGGGATTTGAGCTTTGTGGGAGAGCGGCAGGTCAAGATGCATCGACTTTTAAGCGTGTGCAAATCATAAATCTTTGGCGTCCCCTCTCTGGTAAGCTTTCACCACCCTTCCTCTCAGCATTCCCCTCAAACTAACTCTCTTCCCCCTCCCTTTCCCTCCCCCACAGGTCCCGTGACAAACGCTCCGCTCGCAATGCTAGATCCCACAACCCTCTCCCCCGCCGACGTCTCCACCCACGCCTCCATGTTTGGCTTTGGTCATGACTTGCACTACTCGCCATCCCAGCAATGGGCATATATACGACATCAGATGCCAGATGAAGCCATCTTGCTGAAGTGTTATGATTCAGATCAAGGTAAGAGCGGGGAGGTGTTGTACTGTGGGCATTCGGCAGCGCAGGTGGATCACGATGCAGAAGGGGTGCCGGAGGAAATGGTAAGGCCGAGGGAGAGTATTGAGGTGAGACTTGTGGCTATTTGGGAGTAATCAAGCTAGCATAAGGGATTTACAGGGGATTTGTATCCGCTGTACTGGGTGTTAGATATAAAGTAAAGGTTATAATAAAGCTTGTTTACCGTGTAAAACACCTCAAGGCTGTGTCCTCCTTGATCTCTTTTTTCAGCCTTTTTTCAATTAAAGTCTTCACGTTCTTAACAGGATTACTGCATATCTATCGTTGTGAGCCTGTGTCGAGAGGGTACCGCCCTCTTAGTTGAACCCCCCGAATCGAACAACATGGCGTCTACTACTCATGAAGGTTGGTAAAGTTTCGGATAACGACATGTGATGCAAACAACAATTGAAAACTGACGGAATTATGCTGTACTTCCACGCGAAAGAAGAGTTGTGGATGATTGACGTATGAGGATGGTGTTGTTGCCAGTATCATCACAATGGACTCGGATGGCATGCTGGGAATAGGCTCCGGACGAACATTATGATCTCCCGCCGTAAACTTTATTCTCAGCAACGGGAACAATTTCAGTTGAGCTAATAGCTGCTGTCTCAATTGCTTATTCTCTCGTCAGTTCATTACTCATACGACATGAGAGTCACCCTCCCGAATCCTCTGGGAGAGCCCATCGCCCTCGACTCTGCAGACTTGCCGAGCATGGCTGCCATCCCTTCCATCGCTCTTTTTACTCGACCTTCGTCACTCATCGGCATCTCGCGCCGGCCGCACTTCAAGATTATCCTGCTGATCATAGGTTTCGTGTTCCTGTTTACATGGCATCCAAGTCCTCCTTTCCCTCCGAGCTATGATGAAGAATGGGCGTGGGAAAAGAGTGCGGTGGATGAGATAGGGGCCACCGGGAGGATGGTGCTGTTCGATATCCCAAAGGGGACCGGATTCAATCATCAGTTACAGCGTGTGTTGTAAGTCTAAATGACATCGGGACAAGCACAACCACAGCTGACAACGACGGTAGATTACAACACCATATAGCTGTGCTTGGCAATAGGTCACTGGCATTTGAGCCGTACTACGAGGATCAGACGTTTCTCCCTTTCAACCCTAGACGATGGCCTTGGAGGTCAGCAAAGATACCTCTGTCAGCATTTATCTCCACCGTTGTTTCGGGTTTTGAGACGCTCTACGGTTCCCCGCATGCTGTTCCGTCAGTTTATTCGCACACCCTTTGTGGCTGGCAAAAGACGATAGACTCTATCAGCTGACTCAACCTGCTGCAGATCATGGTACTACCGTCGTCAATGTTCATCATCCAAAGAAAAAATATACACTATCCGCTCAGAATCCAATCCTGATGGCGATATGGATTTACAAGATGATGGACAAGCGAGAATACATCAGCTGCAATTGATCCTCGCTGGAAACGACGAGAAATGTATAAGAATCATTGGCGAGCCTTTTAACAATGAGTGAGTTCTACCCCCGTTCCTCTTGATTCGGTCCTGGTCGTCCGACCTCAACAAAAGCTAACCCCCCTCCCTGGTTAGTTTCTTTAATTCTAAAGCACCTCTTGATCTATACGATTCCTTCGTCCAGTCTCCCGCCATGAAACATTTCTCATTCTCCTCCAGGGTTCTCTCCATCCTCAACGACCACATGTCAACACTTGCCCCACAACATAACCCATACAGCCTCGCGACCGCGGTAAATGTGAAGAGCGAGAGCGAGATTAAAAGTACGATGTGGAAACATGTTTTGGCATTGCATGTAAGGAGGGGAGAAGATTGGGAGAGAGTTTGTGAAGGGAAAGGGGAGACTATTGCGTATATCCTATTCATCCCTCTAAAACCCTAAATACTGACCTCCCTTGCTTAGCCCTTTTGTATCATTTAACAAACTCCCTCTCTTACCAGGCAACGAAAACATCCCCCCTCCACCCGACATGGTCCCTGCTAGCCGAATGGGTCTCTACCGTGCCAAATGTCTTCCCGACACATTGGACATCATCGCACGTGCTCGCCGGATGCGTAAAAACCATCCCCTCTTGAAATCAGTGTACATCCTCACTGACGCGAATGATGAGTGGACAGCAAAGTTGAGGATGTGGTTAGAGAGTGAGGGATGGAATCATGTGTGGATAGGGAGGGAGGATGTATGGGGGGGATGGAACGAGAGGGAAGTGGGAGTGGCGGTTGATATGGAGATAGCGAGAAGAGCGGGGGTGTTCGTGGGTAACGGAGTGAGTAAAAAGTTACAGGCATATTTTGGGTCGTAATGCTAATGACATTGTAGTTTTCAATGACTTCGTCTAACATTGTACTCTTACGATCGAGGGATGGTATACATCCCGATTTTACTCAATTTTGGTAAATTGCTGTATAACAGTAGGGATGTATTTTCCCGGTGCTGCTGGGGTGTTGCATAATACATTCTTAAAGGAATTCATCGTCTATCCCTTCTTCGCTCCTTGTGTCTCTCTCCCCTTTCTCTGTACCTCTCCCTTTCCCTATCCCTGTGTCTGTCTGCCTCCTTCCCTTCTCTATCATGATGGTGGTCCCTCCTACGTCCATCATCCGAGTATCTCCCTTTCGCAAACCCAATCTCCTTCCTCGCGCCTGGTACTTGTGTAGCTTTTACAGCTTCTTCTTTACGTTTCTGCTCTGCCGAGAGTGCGGCGGGGCCGTATGTGGTAATGGTAGATTCGAGGCCGCGACGAGTGAGCCAGCCGGTGGAAGGAAATGCGGTGGCTCGTTCGTCGATGGAGACAAATTCGACCTGTTTTAAGTAGTGTTTGTTGTTTGTCAGCATGATATTTGACATCGGGTGGATATTGATGGGAAGAGGGAAAGAGGGCCTTACAAGTTTAGTATATATATGAGGGTTAGCGAATGCAGAAGAAGATAAGAGCCGAGTATTGATATGTTCTCCTTGGGTATATTTGAGCTTGAGGAAATGTTCCACTTTAGCCTGTCATTTATCAGCAGTGCGTATTGAATAAAACTGATCAGAAAAAGATGAACTACCTTTAGCTTGGGGTCACACTCCGCCGGATCGACTTCGGGGGGGACACCCCAGTCTTCATCACCTTCGATTTCCGCCGGGGTGATCACCATTCTCAAGATTTCATCATCACTCAAACCCTGTTCACGCGCCTTGTCCAGAATGGAATTTTTAACACCATTTGATGCGCCCCTTTCGGGCTTTGGCAACTCGGATTGGGCGGTATGCGTGAGGTTTTGGGGTAAAGAATGGCTGGATGGCTGTGCGCGAGTGGATGGTAGTGGTAGTGCCAGTGGTGATTGACGTTGACGTTTGGTCGGTCTGGAGTCCGCGGACGGCGCTGAGAAGACCTTGTTAAATACGTCTCCCGAAGAGATTCTGGTTCTTGATGATGGGCCGTGTTTTACTACCGGTGAAGCTGTCATGTAGATTTAGACAAAGTCCGGAAAAAAGGGCGAATGGAACGTACCTGTCAATCCTTCTTGTCTCAGCCGCTAAGTTGTACAGTCCAAAGCCAATAAAAGAAGAAACCCCAAGAGGAGAAGAACAGAAAGGGAAAGGGGCGGAGCGTGATCAAGTGTCCAGCTTCTTTTGCAGCAGGCGACTTACGGATGGCCCAGCTCGTGCCTCTGGTGAGGAGTCGTCAGAGTAATGCACAAGACCTTGGAAGTGAATTAATATTCGTCGAGTATTGCCTTTTGATCATGGAGCTCACCTTGCATGGTCAGCGGGTAAGCTGGAATTTTTTGTTTGAAGGATCAGTTGATGGTATCGTTGAGAAATAAAATCACTACGAAATGCTTTGCGACAATTATTCTTTGGATTATTTATGGTGGTGGTTGGTCGGAGAACGAAAGCGGTGATGTCCGAAGACAAAGTAGTGGTGGTGGTGGGTACGGTGGTCATTAATTGCCATTTTAAAAAAAGATGATGCGTATGCATGTCATGATATTAGGTAGGCCGTAGGCTTCATTACTTTGCTCCATTCAGTCATTCATCTCTGACAGAGGTATATGAGTACAAAGTGGTTGATTCTGACTCCGCCGAGTACTATATATGTACGCACCAAATTCCGCGGTAACGAATATATTCTCGATCAGACGACTGCCAACTTGCAGAACCCATGATTTGCTTGTATATATCAGTGCAGTGGGCCGTTTTTCGTAACTGTCTCCTTCCTGTCGAATCTCTTCTTAAATCCCATGATGAAGCTGGTAAGAAACTCTTCATCAACGACGTATCGTCTACCCATGCAGATTCAACTTTGTTTGGATGGTATGCTTTTTCAAGAATCAATGAGGGCTGGAGGGAAGGATGGGAGCGGGCATGAAGAGTTAGTTACCTTACGTGAAACGATGGACGGAGAACATGGTGAAGATCGTTGGGAGTCTGAATTAATCTAATTGTAAGGTCAATCAGGAATGGACAAAGTTCGTAGTTGCTTCAGCGCCAAATGTACATCATCTGGATCGGCTTATTAGTTTATTACTAAACCCTTCTTGTTTTAAGATTGAGGCCCCCTGGATGGTCTCACACTGGCTAGCTACACGCACACCACATTAATCTATTACTGTTCCAGACGGGAACGTATTGGGAACAAAATTGAGATATCCTACTAACAACCGTTTTCTTTTTCTTTTTCAATTCTTCACCATGACCATCATGTAATAGTACGGTAGAGGCGACGAAAGGCACAATCTCAGCTGCTACGGCTTTGTTGCTCCAGAGTTAAAAAAAACTTTGTGAGTCTCTTTGTGAGTCTTTTCTCCTTCTGATGGAAAGAGCGTCTTGTTGAAACCGTACTTTTCGTCGAGCTGTTTAGAGTTAGTCGATATCGCCAGACAGCAACCTTTTTTTGAAAGATTAGATTGACTCACCCACTCGGCAATCTCCCAAGTGTTTGTGATGTACACATCTCCCATTTTGATAGCCGGCACTGTTACATTAGGTTTCTTAGCCTCCTCCGAAAGTTTGTAGCGAATTCCGCAGAGGCTTTTGTTAACACTTTCGTAGGTTACGCGAAGGATACTGAGCTCTGTGGTTAGTTTTTACAAGTCATGACGTCCCCCAGAAGGCTGATACGCAGAGTCGGCTTTGGTCATCAGCACAAAGGGAGAAAAAGTTGGTAGGGTGTCGTTTGGTTTGCTGGCAACACAAAAGAGCGTAATGGCAGTAGACATGATGAGAGAGCTAGAGTGGTTTTACAGGGTCTTCGTGTCGTTTGCCTGCAGAGGTGACAATGAAAGGCAATATAAGTGAATATAATATACATTTAGCGGACCAAATCAAGCCTATTTTGAGCAGCACGCTGGCTAAGACGACCAACGAGGAGGCCGAGGGGCAGGCCGGCATTTCACGGTATATCGATCTTTGCTTAATAATTAGACTTGTTGCCTTACCAAGCAGCCAAATACTTTCTCTTTAGTCAAACTCCACCCTGGTGTTCCGATACTTCACGGGTGGATTTGCACTATGGCGTTAGATGTTTATCAAGCAAGCTGCTCGTTCAAATTTTTAGGGAATATCCGCTCGCCAGATCGAGTTTGTTGTATGTTTTGCCCTTAGCTTCGATGTATGTAAAGCGAGTGGATACCTTGACGCGATGCTTACCATTCGATCGTTCGTTCTTGTTGGTTGAGTTGACGACGGAGGATGATGGTAATAACTCTTCATCGTCTCTTGTATCTATGCTTGTATTTGCTTGTATTGGAATGCTGACGACAACAGTTCAGGCAGGTAGCAGAGGTTCTGAATGGTCAGCTTCTGTCAGGGACACTTGTTTTTAAGTCTAGTGGATAGGGAAAGTCGCGGCTGCCAAGAAGGTGATGTAAACCAGTGTTCTGTTGAGATATTGATCCAAAAATTGTAAAGATGTTTGTTGTTGGAATTGTGATGGATAATTAATCATTGACAATCTGCTGCCACTAATAACTATATAAAACGCATCATTTTGAAGTGGTTACACGTATGACAGGTATTTTAAGTAGTTATACGCACAACCGCCACCTTTTATTATAAGAGTGACACTCAGAGCCCGTGCGCGTCTACCTGCCGGCCTATAACGCTCAGTCGATCACCCCATGACAAAAATGCCACTCTCCAACCGCCGAAACCCCGGGAATCAAAAGCGGTGACCTATGACGTATGACGCTGTTTCACTTTTTCAGGGTGCTCGGCCCAATTTTGCATAGCTGGGCTAGCAAATAAGTGATTTTCCGAGATTTTCGCACGCAGGCGCGACATTGACTTCCCAAAACACGGCTGTACCCTGAAATTCCTTGAATCAAAACGTAAAACAGTAACTGTCTCGTGATTTGAGGGTGCAATTGTCCGACCCGTCCGTTGTTACTCGGTTTGATTAGAAGAAACTTAGAAAATTTAACGTTTTTCTAATCACTCCTCTCTTTTCTAATCACTTTTATTAATGACATTCCTAATCTCAGGGTTTCTCTCACGCGTAGTCGCAGAGGCTTAGGGAAGGCAACAGACATCGCCTTTCTCTTTCCACTTCTCATCCCACAACTTGTACTTCCAACAGTTATTTCCTACTACATTCACTCTTTACTCTCACGATCCCGGACAAAGGCGTCTACAGCCCCCGACGCCCGTGTGACACGACTGCACGACAACAGCAAAGACTCGAGTCAAACGAGCACCTCCCCG
>NC_009190.1:730595-758095 GCF_000149385.1 Cryptococcus deneoformans B-3501A
GAGTTCCTTCGTTGGATGTCTCGAGGTAACTCGCGAACACATGCCAACTCTTGGGTCGGTTACTGTCGATTGTCCCGAACTAGGGTCACTGGTTTCAAGCGCAAGAGGTTGGGTCTCCCTAGTGAGAAGTTGTCGAGTGATGTGCCTAGGGCTCCCTGGAAGGCTATTCTGATCGGAGAGATCATCGGCCCCATCTGTTTGGCTATCCTCTTTGTGATCTGTTATCTCTTCGTCAAGAGTTTCGCTGTGGACGGTCAAGTTCAGCCTGGTTTGGTCAGGATTGCGATCATCGCCCTTGGTCCTATTGTTTGGAACATGGCTCTTTTGATTACTCTGTTTTTGGTTTCTGTCTTCCTCGGCCCTTGTGTAAGGTTTTTCTTTTATCATTTATCATGAACAATAGCTGATGATCGCCTCCAGTTGAACTCGTACACTCATCAGTTTGGAGCCACAATGGCTGCCCTCGCTCATTTCGGTGCTGTCGCTGGTATGATTGTCTTCTTCGAGCTGCTTTGGTTCCTTGAGCTTTGGAACACTTCCCATGCCGTCCTTGGTATCATCGCTGTTATCAGTGTGCAGAGGTGTATCTTCAAGTTCCTCATTGCTGTTTTCTTGTCGCGAGAGTTCAAGCACGACGAAACCAACAGGGCTTGGTGGACTGTACGTTTTTATCTACTTGCACAGGCTTGAGCATATACTGACGTTTATTTCCAGGGTGTTTGGTTCAACCGTGGTTTGGGTTCTCACGCACTTTCTCAGCCCGCCCGAGAGTTCGTTGTCAAGACAATCGAAATGGGCTTGTACTCTGCCGACTTTATTGTTTGCCATTGTAAGTGTATTGGTCGTCATCTTTCGATGTCCGCATTAACCCACAACTTTAGTGCTCCTCGCCCTCCTTACCATTCCCATGTTCATCCCTTACTTTGACCGAGTTCACGCTACTATGCTTTTCTGGCTGGCGCCCAATCAGCAAATCAGGCCTCCTATTTACAGCTTCAGACAGAGGAGTCAACGACGAAAGATTGTTTTCAAGTGTAAGTCACTTCCGTCAAATGGATGTCTGGGCGCTAATGTACAGCGAATAGACGGTCTTCTGTACTTGATTATCCAAGCTATATTTATCGCTCTCATTGTCGTTCCCATCATCTTCAAGGACGTCGCCGGCCTTACACCAAAGAGTGTGCCTTTCAACGGTGTCATCTAAGTACCCGAGTGCTACCTCTCAACAATCCTTTGATGATCCATTTTCCCATTTTCCCCAAGAATCTTTTTCCACGCGCATTTCATCGACACAACACCCCCGTCTTGCATTGAATGACTTACAACATACGCCACTCCAACGAACTCAGGATGTCTTTTGAGCAAATCGAGTTTGACGGATCTCGAATCAACGGACAATTTTTTTTTCCATATTATATTCGCTTTGAGTTAAAGCTATTCTTTTATTTTTTTCATTATTTTTTTTCTCTAGCTTTTCCATGTCTTGATGTGCAAATTGAATGTCGAGATTGAGCGTACATGGATTATACCCCTCCGTATCTTAGATGTGGATGAATGACGATAACGACAGCAGGCTAGGACCTAATGTTTGAGTTTGACTTTCTGTCTGGTGCAGATTCCTTATTGGTAGTACGGTACTCGTATTATGCAAAATGATGTGATGCACAATTACTGGTTCATCGAATTACATGTCACGTAAAGTTACATCTACGCTAATAAGCTACACAGAAACATGATAAAACGTAATATGGTCATCATCATAGTCGTTAAAATCGATTGGCGTTGGTGCAATCTTTTACCCCTCATAAGCCTCGTGGTAAAGCGTCTCAATTAAAGTTTCCAGTACCACCTTTCTGACTCGATCCTTGTCTGTGCTGACCTTGTGTGGGACCCCATCTGGATCCAAGCCGTACCAAGTCGAATAGAAGAGAATGGTAATGTTGAGCATCAGGATAGCCTCCGTAGTGGTCTTGGGTATGGGTCGCCTTGCCATGATTGCCGTTCGGACGCGTTCCATGCTTGTACGAATGTATTCACCTCGACCTTGCTCAGGTTGTTTGGTCTTGGGATTGGAATTCTCGTTCGGGTTGAGGTTGTATTTGACGCTTCTGTTGGAATCGTCTTGTGAATCCTTGTCAGTGGTGGTGTTTATACTTGTGCTCGTGTTCGCAGTCGCACTTGAGCCGGGACCGTTCTTCACAACGTTCTTCACAAATATACACACCTCAAACGGCTTCTCGTACGGATAAAGGTAATGCGGATCCCTTGCTTTTGTCCACTCGACGCATCCAAATCTGGCCGCAAAGGGAAAGACTGCAACATTCTCCGTCCGGGCCGGGAGTTTGACAATGGCCTTATGCAGGCGGTCAGCCATCGATTGGAGCTCTTCTTCACGATGTTCGATGACGAGGGTGGCGGCGAGGATGAGATTGAATATGTCGGTTTGATATCCAAGCTCATCTACGCCGTCGTGGGTGACATTGGAAGAGGGCAAGGTTGCCGGAAAAGGCGTGGAGGGGGTAGACGAAGCGAGTCGTTTCCAGCGCCTAGTCTTGACGCTCAACCGTTGGAGGAGATCGTGGTCCGCAGGAGTGATAAAAGAGTCATTGAGGGTCATGCCGTCGTAGCGGGTAGTGTTGTATTGCGGGGTGCCTCGTTGAAATGGGGGGATTGGGTTGCTGAGCGAAGGACGAAGGGGGAGATTGTCCAGTGTCGTCACCTGTCTTTGATCGGTGTATGTGGTTTCTGAATCCAGCATTTGCTCCTGAGAGTCACCCGGAGGATGATCACTATAAAGTTGCTCCTTTTCTTCCTCCTCGTCTGGCCTATTCCCTTCAACAATAGAGCCCCAATAAAGTTGGTCGAGACATGCATCCTCTAAAACAGTCTTGCCATCGTTTGAGCATGTTCCAGAAGGGGGACCTGATGCCAGCAGGCTATTAAACAGCCACCTATCAGTTATACCTCCTCTTTACAAGACATACTGCGTGAGAAATGTCACTTACCCTTCCACCGGCGATGAACCAGCATCACTCAACTCTTGATTCAAGTATACCTGACATCTTTGCGCCACCGCCCGAGCTGACGGAGGATTCTTTTTCTTACCAATCCACTCTACAAGTTTCTCGGCATCCCTATGAGTGAAGATATCAATCTCCAACGGGTGATGGAGTGCGTGAGAGTCGACAGGCGAAGGATGAAACGACGTGTCCGTATCCGCCTCGGTCTCTCTGGCGCTGCCGTTCGACGAAGGGTTCTTGGACAAGCAGAGAGGACTGATTGATGTGTTACTACGTATACCAGTCGGGGCTTGGTATGAGAAATTTTTGAGGAGCTCCGTTAGTTGACGTTTTTGATCGAGGATGGAAGGAGAGTTGTCGTCTCGAGACGGGGTGGCGGCGTTCAGCCTGCGGGTTGTGTTGTCTGGGCGGGTGAGGAAGACGGCGGCCTGTGCGTCAGACGGTGGCTCGGAGGCCGGCTCAGGGGGTTGAGCGGGGGGCGGCGGGGAAGGCGGTGCGGCCATGGCTGAGGAGCGGAGGGGCGGGGGAGGGAAGTGAGCAGGGAAGAACGAAGGATGGAAGTAACGAGCTGGTGGTGGAAAGTACGTAATATTTAAGCGGCGAAATCAAATAAACCGCGTGTCGATGCAAGTTGACCCACCGCGAGTGTGGCATCGACACTGGATGGACCAACACCTTCTCCAGCATATCCGGTCAAGCGACAAACATGGCAGATCGTTATACATGCACAACAATGTTATCGTTATCAAAACATACCCTAATAATGCTACTCTCCCTCAAATTCCTCTTCTGCAAACTCGAGCAACCTCCATCCCTTTGCCCCCTCATCTTTCACCACTCCTCTCTCCGCCCACCATCCCAACGCCTTCCCCACCTCTCCTTTCCCCACTCCCAGCTTGTTCACGAGCTGATCTACCGCCCATACATCCTGCTTCTCAAACAATTCCATAATCGACGCTTGCAGAGGCGTAGCGTCGACTGTGACAGTCCGGTCGGAGAGGGTGACGGTCAGTGAGAGTGTACCAAGGTGGGGGACGAAGCGGAGGTGCTTGTCAGGTTTGAATATGTGGAATGAGGATTCGTATTCGGCGTGTATCCTAAGCGGGGCAGGGAGGCAGTTAGCAGTGAACCAAGTGTGGGGTGAAAGAGGACGTACTTTTGTAATTTCGACGGCAGTTTGAGGGATGACCGGGGCATATTTGGCCAAAATACTTTTGAGAGAACAAGAGGGTGTACGACAGACTAACAAAGATTTTAGTTTTCAGCCCAACCCCACAAAACACCACAAACTCACTTTTTTCTCCTCTTGGACATGACCATCAATTCTCTTTGAATCCGCCACGTCTTTCACCATCACATCACACCCCGCCAACGCACTTTCTCCAAATCTCAGTTTTAGCAATTCAATCGTCCTCACTTCATGCACCACATCATAATCCTTTACTTGCAATAACCTCCCCGCGAGGTAATTCTGCAGTTCCTTCACAATCACTTCTTTTGTACCAAATATGCTGACCAGCGTGGAGACGATATCACTCGTCTTGCCGGACCTGAACTCTGGCGCAGCATCCGCCGGCTCAGGTTCCCATTTCGGATCATTAAAATCCTCTGCTTCACTATCCCCTTCACCAATTAACCCGCCCTCATTCTCATCTTGCAGTTCTTCCCCCTGGACGAGCGCTTCGACGATACATTTGATAGTATCTGGCCTTTTTCGGAGGTGTTCCCGGATAGGGAGGGCGACAGCGTGTAAGAGGACGCCGACGGGATCGAGAATACGGAGAGAACGGATGGTGGAGATGTAAATGTTTAGGATGACGTGGGTTTCGGCGCCGGGATGAAGGAGACGTTTAACATTCCTGTGGAAGGGGTTAATAAAGGGCCCGATGTTGATGGCACGAGTACTCACGCAGCATTTAGCTTGTTGACTAGTTCTAAACGTTGATCGACTTTGAATAAACACTCTTTGAGATCTTCAAGAGCAGCCATAGAATCGGGAAAATCAATGATAATGTCGAACAGCTCGTCCGTTCTATATGGTTAGCTCTTTGCTGTATCGTATAAAAACGTTTACCTTATATCAAAAAAGCATTTACACAGGAAATAGTCGAACCGTGAGAACATTGGCCGTAGTGCACCCTGTACAGCTTCGTTACCTGCAAAATAATCAGCAATCATCCCCGTTCACCCTCTCTTGGACTCACCTTCAAACATCCCTGATAACCAATTCGCAACACCATCCCCAATCCTCTGCCTCGCCCTACCTAATCTTCTTTGCCCCCATCCTTTTCCCGCTTCCTCCCTCGCTATCCGTTCAATCTCCTCATGCGCAACCTTGCTCAAACTTCCCGCATACCTTGGGAAAATCCCGAGCCGCGAGAGGTGCGGTGTAGGTGGAAGCACTTTTTGGTAGTTGATGCGTACGGATTGGAGGTAATCGTGTTGCGGTGGGGGGTTAGTGAGGTATTCAGGGAGGGAAGCGAGGGAGGCGTGAAGGAAACGTAAGAGATGGTCGGGGAAGGAAGGGGGGAAGGATGAATGGAGAAGATGGTGGAATTTGCGGGTGAAAAGAGCGACGTATATGTTGCTTGCATCATCATAAGTTGACTGTAACGATACGTTAGGACTCACTCTTGGAACGCCCGTAGAGGCAAACCCCATGATCTCTGCCATGTTGCCAAACGCTCAAAGAGGCCTGACATGGTATGCAGCACCAGCTTGTCATCGTCATCCTCTGCAGGCGTTTCCAACCGTTCTATAGCTGCCAGCACATCATACTCTACCAGTTCAAAATTATTCTCCACATCGTCCAAAAAATCGTCAAAGATTGATTTCGACATGTCGTATTGCTTGACTATGGCGAACGCATGGCTGACCTCGGGAGATATTTCTGGAAAACGATTGGTGAGCTACGGCATGCCGCGTTCCACTTACGAGGTTTTGCGCTCCCGACTTGATGTAGATTCCTGGGATAGATATACTTTCGGACTTGTTCCACGGCGGGTGCGATACGTCCTTGTTCCAGGTGGGGAAGGTTGATGTCCCACTCGAGGAGAGCAGCTTGGAGAGCAGCCATCCTTGTTGGTCTGTCCTCTTCACTCCAGGATATGTCGGCGAACCGTTGACTTTATATGAGCGCAGTGGTGTATAGGCAGTGAAGAAGCACCTCGTTTTCTAGTGCAAATCCCGTCTTCTGTCGGTGCGCACAACATTTGTTTTGATGATCGTAATAAATAACTAACGCGCGCCTGCTTCGGACATCACCGCTATCATATATTTACGTAATTGGGCCAGCCCCAGCCTTTACTTAGGCCGGGATGTCCGACCGGCCCGAGCCGAGATGATGACGACTACTTCTGTCGAGATGATCTGAACCGTCGTTATCCGTAAACTAATGGTAATGTTATATATTCTAAATTCTGTAGATTGTATCTTTCTTTCCCACGGATATCGAAGCAATCGATCAATTAATAACCAACAGGAATGTCTCTCAAACTCCAAGATATCTTTGACGTCAAGGGCAAGGTAAGCTCAGACTCCCTAGATGTCTAGTCGCGGATGTTGTTGACTTGTCAAAGGTCGTCCTTGTCACCGGCGGTGGCACAGGTCTCGGCAAAGGTATAACACCCTCCACAACACGCTCTCGGCATAGGGTGCTGATGATTGACTGATAGCTATCTCCTCGGGTTTCGTCCAAAATGGCGCCAAGGTGTACATCACAGGCCGTCGTCAACAGGTACTTGAAGAAGCTGCCAAGGAAATTGGCGGGGATATCATCCCTATTCAAGGGGATGTTTCTACCAAGGAAGGATGTAAGGCTATTGCGGATGCTTTATCTGCCAAGGAGTCCAAGGTGGATATCATTAGTGCTAGATGAGAGGATGTGACGGCTGACTATTTGTGTAGCTCGATGCCCTCATCAACTGTGCCGGTGTGATGCGAGCTTATAAAACGACTATCAAGGATCACAATAACCGTGAGTAGAGCTCTTAATCCTGTTTCCTCTTCCATGGCCATTTGTGTAGTGATGGATCACTGATCCTATCTCAGCCGACGAAGTTGAGAAGCTCTTGTGGGAAGGCCACGACGAGTAGGTCCCCTTTTGCTGTATTAGTATAATCACCAGCTAAGGCCATTTGCCCTAGTGATGACTTCAACTATTCCAACGCCAGTAAGGACACTTTTTCAACACATTCAACCTTGCTGCATTGAGTTAACGCCTGTATACTTGCCATGGCTTCTACTCGATAGTCAACATCAATGGTAAGCACGACAAAACCCCAACTCATCTGCTTGCACAGAGATACCTTGCTGACCCAACATTATTGCTTCAAGGCCCTTACTTTATGACCTGCGCTTTGATCCCCCTTTTGCGAAAGTCTGACCTTCGCAGCGTCGTCATTATCGCCTCCATCGCCGGCTTGGCCAACCAGCGGTACGTGTCGAATATATTCCCTTCTCGGCAATAGTGAAGCTGATTCTGAATTGACCACCAGAGCAACGGGAAGTGTTTCTTACGGTGTCTCCAAGGTGAGTTGACTTTGAGGTCTCGTGAACTAGACCTTTTTGCTGACATCTATTCTTTTAGGCTGCTGGTATGTCCCGCCCTTCCACCGATTAGACCATTCAAGTATTGATGATACCTCAGCCATTCACCTCGGTAAACTCCTCGCGGGGCGTCTTCACCCGTACGTCCGTTCCTTCACACCCACTTTTCCTCTATC
Organism: Cryptococcus deneoformans B-3501A; assembly: GCF_000149385.1. Classification (NCBI taxonomy): domain Eukaryota; kingdom Fungi; phylum Basidiomycota; class Tremellomycetes; order Tremellales; family Cryptococcaceae; genus Cryptococcus; species Cryptococcus deneoformans. Next base: position 738,340 of record NC_009190.1, read on the forward strand.
CGCCTTCCCATCTTTCGGTCGGTACTGATACTCTTTCCTACGTTGAGGTTGAAGATTCGAGTGAACACCATCTGTCCTGGTATCTTCCCTTCCGAGATGACGGGCAAGAACGATGCTGGTCAAGGTCTTGAGTATGATATAGGAGAAATCCCTACCAAAGCTGCAAAGAGATCTACTGTCGGTACGTCCTATGCTCTATCTCCACCACCTCCTATCCTCGTCCATTCCAGTACACCTCCCTTGCAAGTTCCATGCCCTTGCCCCGGCTCTTCCTTCATGTCATGTACGAGAAGCCAGTAACTGACTTTTTCTTTTTTTTCCTTTGTTGCTTGGATGGATGTAGGTCGTCCCGGTTTGCCAGAGGAGATTGTCGGCCCTGTGCTTTTGCTTTCCAGTAAAGCGGGAGGATATTTTGACGGAGCGATGCTTACTGTGGACGGTGGAAGGTTGATGGTAAGTGGCCCCTTTTGTTTTGTCTTTTCTCCCTCTTCTCTGCCTGTGGATAATCTAAGGTGTTTTCTATTATTGACGACGGTGGGTAATAGGGTGCCGGCATTCATGATGGTCTCCGATTGCCTGAGGATACGTATCTTTGAGTTAAATGAACAGAGAAAAAGTGAGACAGACGTTGAGATGGGTTGATCGTAACTCTTCAATTAAGGATGTATATTTGTTACCTTCTGAATGTTGACGGCAAAGAGAGTGCCTTTGACTCATTACACCCTTCCAAGCCATACTCTAGTTGGCGGCATAAGCTTGTTGTAGATCAGTTCGTTTGAAATAGAAAACTCCATGTACGATGGCCAAATATGCGGCGCATTTTCCCTTCTTACTAAGCGCAATAATGCGAGAAATTCGGGCGTACCGCCTACATATTCCAAGAATTTCGTGTTGCTTGTATATCCTACATCGAGAGGATGCTTGAGAGCCGGAGGGACGACCGGCAGCCTTCTGAAATTTGGCCTACGAAATCTGTTTGAGAAGGCGGTTTTGCTCTGGTGACTGGGGCCGTAGTTCAAGCTAAGCAAGATAAAACTGCATATGTGGAATACGTGATCTCTTTCGTCCCTTGTCTCCTCAGTAAGTGGGAGAATCAACGGACAGCAGAGCAAAGCCTCGTTTGTTGACTAGTCGTTGGCTCGACTTCACCACAGTTTGGTTCGTCATAGCAAGAGGATTGAGCTGTAACGTAGCTCGGCATGCATTCGCCTAATCTTATCATTCTTTAGCATCTGCGACTGAGGGGGGGGGTGCACGTGGGGGTTTTATGTGCACTAAGAATGATGCATCAGCGTTTATCGCTCAGCAAACATGGATGATTCGCACATGTTCCGGCAAACTCTACCATCTTCTGTCCACGAAGCCCAGTTTCTGAGCATTCGAGCATATTCTTTGAAAACTTACAATAGAACTGCGTGCAGTGTGCATTCACAATCAAGTTGCTTGATAACTATTCTCGTCCTTCAAAAAGGTCCCGGTGCCTGCTGATTAATTCCTGACGTTTATCTGGGAAATCACTTTCCTAATCAGGTAGTAACTCCGCGGCGGGCCCCCACCCTTGCCGAATTCTTCGAATGTAAGCGGCGTCGCATTACACGACATGCCTCAGCTCCTGGGAAGACTTGCTCAGCACGACACTCCTATCAAAAGGTATAAAAGGGGTCGTCGGGCTCTTTCTAACTCTTTACATCTTCAATATTCTGTCAAGGACTCAACTTCGAGCATTGTTGCTCACTGTCACAGTCGCCATCATAGCGGAGCTCTATCGAACTCAGCTGCCAACACTTACTCGCAGTCTTATCAAGCCTACACTTTTAACTTCAGCTCGCTATCAGAGCACCAGAGCAACTGCTAACGACATGCAACTCCAATTTCGAGCTTCCCAAACTCGTGGTGGTGCAGATCACGGATGGCTCAAGGTAAGTAATACTCATTGTAGCAAGTGTTAGACATCTGTTAATTTTGATAGACCTTCCACACGTTCTCTTTCGCCAGCTACTATGACGAAGACTTCGAGAGCTTCGGTTCCCTCCGGGTTATTAATGAGGATCGTGTCGCCGTAAGTATCTCCCTCTCCTTTGCACACCTTGGTGGACACTGACTTAATCGTCATAGCCCAGCACCGGTTTCCCTCTTCACCCTCACCGAGAAGCTGAAATCTTTTCATACATCATTAGCGGCGAGCTTTCTCACAAGGACACTATGGGCAACATTGAGACCATGAAGCGAGGTGACATCCAAATGACTTCGGGTGGTACTGGCATTGCCCACTCCGAGTTCAATTCCCACTCTTCACTCCCAAACCACTTCCTCCAAATATGGGCTACACCCAATGAACGTGGTCTCAAGCCCGGCTATTACGCGAGACACTTTACCGATGAGCAGAAGAAGGACAAACTTTGCAAGATTGTTGCTCCTGTCGGCACTGAGGGTGTCATCGACAAGAGAGATGGTTTAGGTCCCACCCCCGTAAGTACTTGTTATCTTCCTGGAGCCTGCCATTGACATCGATTTTTGTGCCAGATCCACTCTCCTTTCACCTTCTTCGCCTCCATTCTTTCCCCCGGCAAATCCCTCAACCACACTATCTTCGCTCCCTTATTGTCTGGCAAGGATGAGAAGCGAGTTTACGTTCAGCTCATCCAGACTTCTGGTTACAGCACCAAAAAGGCCGACACTACTGGCAAGAATGGTCCTGTTCTCAAGGTTAGCGGCGGCGGTGAGGAGGCCGTCCTTGGTGAAGGTGATGGTGTCTTCATCAAAGGCGGTAAAGTAGGGGAGAACATCCAGATTCAGAATTTTGGTTCTGATGTCGCCGAGCTCGTTCTATTCGAGTTGGACTAAATGGTTTCAGTTCAGAGAAGTTTTCGCATAGTCTAGTCATTGGTCATGTTTATTAAGTTTACATACGTATCAGATTGAATGCATTTTGGTGATCGAGCTTTTTGCTGCGTTACTATCTCTCCATTTTGAGAGGCGATGACTACAATACGTGCCTCTCAGATGATTTAGCAATACTCGGCGACTATCATACGTCACTAACAAAATGGCACTTATAAAGGCAGCTCAGCTCCCTCTACAAGCCAAAGAGGGGATATCCTTTCTTCTTCTGTTTCGCCCCCTCCTGCTCGCCAACTACCTTTCTGCCCCTTTATCCATCTCACTCTGTTTCTTATTTATTGTTAGTCCTTATCGCAAAGCGTAAATGTATATATTTTGGCTAACAAAAGATACACTAACACGTCTCCCGGGTTCACAGTGTCTCCTTCAGTAAATAACACGCACCACACCGGCGACTCGTTTGCCCCTATACCCGCCCTCCCCAGCAAGGACAAACACCTTTGAAACATTAATCAGTCCGATTCCGATGTGTTGGGGGGATATCAACAAGACCCAACTTACGGAGATCTTCATTGTGTAGAACTCTATGGCCTCTCTACACCACTTGTCGTCGACGATGTATTTGACTTCCTAGATGGTGTGTCGAGCACTTTCAGCATCTGATGGATATGCCGCCGTACACAACGACCTTGGCTATCATGGAGTCATAGAGAAGTGTCACAGTGGTACCAGTGTACATGACGACTGACAGTCAGACAGATTTTTGATCTTGCATATACGTCCGACAGCACCAGCTTACCTTGACCTACGCACGTAGATATCGATTCGTCCTTTCTCCCTCACGTTCGTTGTAATGCAATGGCCCTACGGCCATGTCACATCACTTCGCCCACCCACTAACTTGTTTATTTATCAACATGACGGAGGTTACCGCAGGGATCAAGGAGCGGAGTAGAGCCGTTGCTTACTGAAGTGGGATACCTTATTACTTTTACTTTCTTTTTACTCAGTTCACTCTAGGTACTTAGTCCACTCTAGGCTAGCTATCTGTGGTGTTCTCCTTAGATATAATCTATCTTCGTATATGCAGCCTTATAGGCAGACGCATTATAGCACAAGTACAGCAAGACTGTATCAGCAACGCCAACCTGCTCGACATGAGACGCGAGCGTAACTAATTGTTACCACTATACCAATCTATCCCCAGATACATAGGGTACTTTCATCGTATGTATTATGACCATCAAAGCCAAATCTTTGGGAGGCTATATTCCCTAGCAGCCTTTACAGTCGTACAGTCCGTCATCAGCCTTGGATATCATGGGTGGAGGCGGACGGAACCTAATGGAGGCATATCGGTAGGAGACTTTAGGGGTTTTACGCTACAACGTCTGCCCAAACTACTGCATGTAACTGTCCGGGGCAAGGCTTGAAATTCGCTTTCGGATTCTCACAGTATATTCTCGCCTCAATAGATTGTCCTTCCAAAATGTATGTAATCTTCTTGTCGAAGGTCGGAAGGTGGCAAGGAGTGGTTGGGAGAGAGGCCTTGGCGGATCATGAGTGCGACGAGATCGAGACCAGGTGAGTGACGTCGGTGATTGCATGCTCGACTCTGAGCGTGTTTTGTCAGATAAAAAGCGATAAAATTGCAGTAAATGGATCACTGGATACGCGCGTTGAGTTCCAAGAAGTAGAAATCATAGTGAGGAGAGTCGATGTCGAGTACGAACTCCACTCTACCTGCCGAGCGATAGTTCATCAACTGCCCACGCTTGACAGCTGCTTCGCACATGCGCTTTCGAACATCTGATCAAAATCCAATTGACTCACAGTTAAACATTATGAGATATGGGCCTTACCTTTACCCATATCAGATTCGAACATGACACAAAGTGCTTCTTCAATCACTTTCTGATGGCGTCTCTGCACTGAACACTCTCTCTCTCCCATATGAACGACATGTCCCTCCCCATTTACAAAGATTTGAACCTCCACATGCTTTGCGTGGACTATATACTTCTCAATAAACACAGTAGGTTCCTTAAAGAGACTCTGACCTTTTGCTTTTGTCGCTTCAAAGTTATCAATCAAGCGCAGTTCCGTCGTCTGGAGTACTCATCAATTATCTGGCGGGCCCTGTATGTATGGACATAAGTATTGTAATTCTAGAGAAGCCAAGGGCTTTACTCACACCTTGACATTGGCGAGTGCTGTGGGCATATCAGAGTGAACGCAAATAATAAAACTTCGGCCCAGGAAAGGTAGCTTGAGCGGGTTGTTGTCGTTGTCAAGTGCTTCAACCGGTTCATCAGTCAGGCTTCCCATATATCTAATGAATAAAATCCAACTTACTTTCGCCCTTCGTCAATACCCTTGCTAATTTTCCCTAAATCCAGCCTCCGTAAGCGTTTTACTCTCCGGTACGCTCAATAATTTGCCGGTCTTATCATAGTCGATATCACAAAACAGCTCAGGAACAAATGGCACCCTCATCTCTTTGGATATTTCTTCATGAGGTTCACCGGCAAGGCCAACGAAAGGGAGAGGGGAGTTTAAAGAGAAATATACTTAAGTTTCGCGGAATGAGCGGAGGAGGGAAGGGTGGTCTCAAAGGATAAAGTACAGCGGCCCATGAACCTATTTCTATCACCGTTAGTCGGAAAATTTGGGAGAGGAGAGGCTGAACATACTTTGACATGTGACAACCTTCCCTCCCTCTGCCTCAACAATCGCTTTCAATGTGACAAACTTCCCTCCCTCTGCCTCAACAATCGCTTTTTCTTATATGTGGGATTGTTGTTTTAGTGGTATGAGATAGAAAAATCTACCGCCCAAGTAGTTTGTGGGAAGTCCTAACAACATCTTGGTCGATTCTCAAGTAATTAGATGGAAAAAGCCGGCTGACGTGCGTGAGAGATGTCATTTCAGTTGACGCGTCGGGCTTCTTTGGTGAGCGCTTATCTCGAAGCGACGTCACTGCTGACGGAAGTGTCGTCATTCGATAAGAAATAGGTATGTTTTTCGTTCAGTCCCGATGGGCTTGAAGAATGTGATAGGCTCCTTACTAATTAGCAGCACCCGTTCACAGTTTGTTCTCAATGTCTTGCATTCGTTGGCCTGGTACTAAGGTGAGCATGCATGAGAAGAATGGATCCGCGCCCTACTAGCAAAAAATCAGTCCGCGATCGGAGGTTCGGAAACGGCCCATCTCCCGTCGGCCGGGGGTGTCAGTGCGATTGCAATCGCTTTTTGTTCTTGATTCTTCCTCTTCATCTGAACTTTCATAGCTTCTTGACTAACTCTCAGTATCTCTATCAAGCACTTTCAAGATGCCTGCTACCAATGGTCTTGGTGAGTCTTAAAACTTGTCTCTCCATCTTTGGCATCGTTTCATGCACAGCATTGGACTCTACTGACATGCTCGAACAGCCCCCCCGCTCACGGCCGCCGAATATCAAATCGTCAAGTCTTATGGCGACTGGACCTGCTTTATGCAGGCTTATGGTCTGAAGCCCTGGGACGAGGATGATATCCAGGAAGCACATGCGATCGTTCAGACGATGGCTAGGGAGGATGAGAGGCAGCAGGAGGGGCGTTAATTGCCTGTGAAGTTTCATGTGAGTTTAGTCAGATGTAGTACCGGATTTCTCATGGACCTACGCTAATGGCCGACCACAGCAGTAATGTCCGGTCCATGCCCCGGCAGCTTCCAGCTCGCTAGCCTGTTTATAGTGTTATGATATCAATTCAGCGCATTCATCACCTGTGTTGAGCTATGTAGACGCTTTTCTTCCTTCACTGGGCCCGAGACTGCCAGTTGAGACATTAACATATCAATTTATTGGGCAGGTTTCAAAAGGGAAGGGTTCTGTCTTAAGCTCTTAATCCACGTATTTCCCAAATAGGATAGCAAATAGCTCTGAGAAGAGACATATCATTTAGGCATTATAAATCCATGGGTTGAAACATCCCACATCTCTTTGGCCTTGTTGTTCTCGACCCTGCCCCTTTGTGGAACAACCTTCTACCGACCTTCTCTCCTTGTTCTTCATCCCACAGTCCGTCGAGCGGATGGAGTTGTGAGTGATTAATGGGGAGCGCCGGAGTTTCGGCGTGTATTATTATGGGTGATATCAAGGCCAAAGCAAGAGCCAAACTATATGTAGTCATTCTATGCGCATCAGGCCTAAATGGCAATTGATAAGATTTCGACTAATGAACTGTACGATGAACCCGAAAGCAGTATGTCGCGTGAGGACAATCTCGCCGACGCTGACGAACAGGGTGAACAAAAACACGAGAAGCTCAGTATGAGGAAGTTCACTGGACATAGATAATTAGACTAAGAATGCCATGGGATCAGGGAGAGAAGAACCTACAGAAAAGGGATATGGGCCGCCGGAGCCAAATATTGCTCCACATTGGGTGACCGTATGCGTAGGCCCATCACAAAGTCCCAACGATTGTCAAGCATCACTAGAGTCAGTTACTATCAATCCTTACACTTTTGAGCCGTGAAGGGATTTGGCGTGGCAAACATATATAAAAAAACCATGTTGCTTGAATATATTGCTATTACATGGTCGGACGGCGACTGACAGCTTTTCAAAGAACTTATTATTGCTTCGGTTCGTTGCAGGCAGTAATTGAAGCGGAAGTCATGAATGAAGTGGAAGAGAGAAATCGGACATAGCCGCAGAAATCACGTGGTATGATTACTTGTTGTTTTTTTACCTTATTAATTACAGTTGTCTATCTATTTTTGACCGTTGGGGGGGGCGATCAACGGTGCCTGGCCCTGGATCTAGAAAAGCCAATCTGCTGATGGTTGCTGATCCGAAACTTAAAAACATTTGCTTTGCACCGGAAATACATCCGTCTCCCTGTCCATCTTTTTGAGACTCAAACGTCTATCACAAATTATCAATTATTTCTCTTCAGCATCATACTGTACACTTTTTAGTGAGTTGATACCGAGAGGGTTACAGATATTAGAAGATTCAGTCTGGTTTACCAAGTGAGTGAGACGCGTCATGTTCTTGACTTTGCTGAAGTGCCGGTGGTTGCTCTAGCACTCAAGTGATTCGAGAATATTGCGCCCACAACCCACACTTCACAGCCACAATCCACGAATTACTACTGGTTAGGCTCGCTATCCTTAGCTTTGTTCCTGACCTCTACCGTACGTGACTACCATAGCCGCGATCACCTCTCCGGGCTTTATCCAATCGTTGCAATTCACGGCACATCGCCTTGATTCTCATCAGATCTAAAGTTTTCACACTCTACAGCGATAATATTCAAGATGCAGTCCAGACGATCAGGGGTTCCTCGACCCCTCCCACTCCGACTTGCGTCAGACTCAACCGTCTCTACGAATCAGTCAAGTCTCGCTCCGCCAATCTCACCCTACAAAAGTTCTTTTGTGGGCTCTTTAGCATCTCCAGCCAGTGTCAATATGGGTCAGAGGCCTAACAGCAATACTTCTGTGGCTTCGGGCACGTCTGCTGAATCAGAAGCTGTAGTCAAAGATGAACTCGATAGGCTGGGGTATCGGTACTCTCTGCGAGTCGCGTAAGTCGCTGAAATGGCACCCCTCTCGGACTACGCACTGACTAAAAGTAGCGTGCTCCACCATCACTTACTAAATGCTGCTTTAGCACCCAGCAAAAGACTCTCATCTTCATCTTCGATGACCCACCGCTCTTACCTTCCTGGTACATCCGCTCCGCCTTTGCCCTCACCTCCAGCTACCGGTATTTCTCCCAACGGTTCGCACATCACCACCTCTGTGTACAGCACCCCCCCTCATACACCCGAACCGCCTTCGCCCGGTACCCCACCTCTAATTCTCCGACGTAAATCATCTGTTTGGACGCTGGGAAAGCACAAGGACAATGGAGATGCTGTCAAACTTCCCAAAGATTTCGTGCTTGAGTTCTGGGGTATTTTAAGTGCGGAAGAAGGGGATATGGGGTGGAAGAGTGCAGTAAAGAATTTTACTGGCATTATTAAGAAAGGAAGCAAGACACCGAGTGGCTTGAACTTGCGCGAAATTCCGACTTTGCTTGAAGGTGAGTAATCCACCAGCGACGAGTGTACCCGAACTAACGCGATTCCAGTGTTCTCTTCTTACATTCCTCCTGCTGGCACTGGGTGCGCTGCAAAACACGTTCACCAATCTCATTTCCTTCAACTTCTTTACAATGTTCTTCCCCGCTCGTCCTACTTCTCGCCCATGACGAGAACACAAACTGAGAAAGAAAAAGAACTCCTCGCGCGACTCCGCACAGAAGTTCAGTCATACATGCTCGCTCCATCACCCCTACCCAACGCTGATATCGCTTCGAGCGGACTTGTCACTCCTGAGAAAAAAAGCCCCGTCGGAATCGGTCGTCCTAGAACACAAGACTCTGTGCGACGAAAGCCGAGCCCGGTGTGGGATGGAGATGTGAATGAAATGGTGAAAACAGTGGCTCAAGTGTGGGGTGTGAGGGGAGAGACGCTGGACAAGGATGTTTTGGAGATTATGTCCGGTACGATGTCTATTGAGCAGGTATGTAGTCACATTGTTTCAATGTCGAGCTAATATTGGATGGTAGTTTTACATGGCTGATTTGAAACGAGCAATGACGATTCTCTCGGCCCAACCTCCTCCCTTGACAAATTCCCAAAAGAACCGCCAAACATACCTCTCAAAAGCGCTTGCTAACATCCTCAAAGACTTCCCTGATCTGGCAACCCCGGTCCCCGCGTCAGAGTACAACTCACCTATGAGTCCTCGAGGTGACCCTTCAAACACATTCTTCACACCTCCTCGAACAGTGGAAGTTTTCGGCAGATTGGCCGCACGCGCTGCGGAAGCTGGACATGGAAGCAAGACCCGAGATTTACTGGAGAGGTGTAGAGAGGTATGGGGAATCAGTAGTAAGCGAGAGAAGGAGAAAGAGATTGAGGAGATCATAGCAAGATGGGAGGAAAGCATCGGCACAAGAGAAGAGCTTTCCCTTGCAAAGATTATTGCAGATGGCATTGGTCTTATCGCAATTGGTCTTAGACCTGGAGACCCCCTACCAGCGGTCCTTTCCCAAATTCTAAAACGGTTACTTGATATGGCATCAAAGTCGTTAGGCACCATCTTCCCCACAACCTCTTCAGTTCCCCCGGCACCTCCACCATCCCTCCTTCTCATATTCAACTCTTCCCCGGAACTTTTTGCTTCCCAGCCAGAAGCAACCAAGGTTTTGGACAAATTTTCGGATGAGATAAAGGGATCTGCCATTGCGGAGTACGTCGCTGCAGTGAATAATTACCTTGGAGGGGTTGGGATGCGTGATGATCAGGTCGTGAAGGTTGGGAATAGTGACAAGGATCCGGTTGTAGAGGGACTGGAGAAAGTGGCGATGTGGATGGAGAGAGAGGTCTCGAACGTGAAAAAAATCTGGGGAAGAGGATTGCAAACGTGAGCCCATGAGCTCCGAGAGTCATCACTAACCCATCATAGCATTCTTGACCCGGCAAGCATTATTATCAATCGTCAGCTTCCTCTTTTCTTGGCCGAGATCCACATCCTGCAAAAACCACGAGGCTCTGCTTCTGATATCTTCACTTTGTATGAAACCATTGGCAAGCTTCTCGATTTGTGGGATGATCTCTGTTTTGAACAGGACCACGGGTTTGATCTTGATGCTTTCTTTGAACCTCATGTTCGAGCTTGGCTGAAGGATACAGAGGCTAACAGGGTGGGACAGTGGGTGGAAAGGAGTGTTGGGATGGATAGCGTGAGTGTCTCTGCTTGTGTCGAATGTTGCGCAACTGACGATAGGGTAGTGGGTCCCAGAAGGAGAGAACAGACACAGTCAATCAGTCATTGATCTCTTTGAATTTGTCCGTGGTTCGGCTCAAGTCATCTTACACGAACTCCCTTTGGGCGAATACAAACGTGCGGTCTATCTCATTGATTATTCTCGCGTAAGTTGTCGCTCAACCTCCAACTTCCTAAGTACTGATAAACTGATCCATTAATCATAGACCGTCTCGTATGCTGTCAACCAGTACGCTTCTATCGTTCTGAGTTTGTTCAGGCATGATATAAACCCCGTCAAGGCCCCTACGCCAGCTTCCGAATTGCAAGGCAAATTGGGAGGGAAGGCGGGATCTTGGTTCGCTAAAGGTCAGCAAGCGGTGAAGAACCTCGAGAGAAAAAAGATTGAAGGTTTCCTAATCCCTCCTGCTGTGAGCCTCTTCCTTGGATTGCTACAAAACGTGAGCTGATAAATGAATGTAGGCTTGTGTTAAGCTCACCGACATGGGCGCCGCCAAAACATGCCTCGAAGATATGGCATTTGCGATGGAAGCTGAGAACACTGCACGTATCATCAAGGCTCGTCATCTGAGTGGTGCTCAACCTGATAAATCAGTCAGACATTTGTTCACAGTCATGATCTTAAGAGGCGAGGGCTTGCTTGGCAAGGGTCTCGTGAAAGCGGCGGACGGGTTTGTCGTTGTCTTGGATAAGCAATCGGGGGAGAGATGTATCAAAACAAAAACGGTCTTGGGGACAGAGGATCCTAAATGGTGTGTTATGTCTTTGTGTCGATTTTAAACTTTGGCTGAATCCGGCGTTAGGGACCAATCATTTGAGGTTTCTGTTGGCGCTGTCAAGATTCTCGAACTTCAGGTTTATGATCGTCAGCTCGTAGGCAAGCATGATCTCATAGGTACATCGACATTCAAGCTCGACCCTCGTCTCTTCGCAGATTACTCCACCCGCGACATTGTGCTCCCGCTAAACCCTCGCGGCACCGTTCATATCCGCATCAGCATGGAAGGAGGAGAGAAGCATGATGTACAGTATCACCTCGATGCCGCCAGTAGAACATGCGATAGAGTCGCAAAAGATATGGTTAGGGAAATCGTGGATAAAATGGGGGAATTCATCAAGGCGCAACTTTCAGTGGCTACGTTACAGACTCTCACGAAGCCTCTGAAGGATAAGAAGAGGACGAAGAATGCGTTGACAGAACAGGAAATTGAGTATAGTTTGGGGCCATTGTTTGAATACCTCAATGAAAATGCGAGTATCAAACGTTCCGTTCGTTCTAGACAAATGCTAACGTCAAGCAGTTCTCCATCTTCTATGTCACCCTCACCTTCAACACCCGTATCCGAGTCATGCTCGCCATTTGGCACCGCATCATTGAAGTAACCATCTCTCTCCTGGTCCCTCCTCTGTCCGATAAACCATACCTTGCATCTCCCCTTCCTCCTCAAGAAGTCGATATCATTTTCAGATGGCTTCAACTCTTGAAATCATTTTTTAACGCAGCCGAAGACGGAACTGAACTGGGTGTGCCGCTTGCGCAACTCCAATCTGGGCCGTACAAAGATATTATTATGCTTGGGCAGTATATGGATTTGCCAACGCCGAAGTTGAAAGAGAGGTGTAGTGCGGCGGTCAGGGCTGCAGGTGCAGGAAGATCGAATGGGCTGTCGAGCGGAATGAAGGGATCGAGCTTCGAAGGAGATGATAATGAGAGGATGGCGGAGGTACTACTGAGAATTGCAAGGACAAGGTGCGTTACAGTCTTCACGTATTCATATGAGAGCTGATTTAATGCCATAGACCTGATACGGCTGAGTTTCTGACTCATGAGATTACTCTGTTGACGAAAACGAGGGTTGAGAAGCAAGCCGGGGTTCTTTGAAAAAGTAGTTGTTTGTGAATGGGGTCGGATGCCTTCTGAAGGGAGTAATAATCTGAATTCCATCTGTTCGGCTTCGTTTCCTTTGGGTTTTGGGTTCCTGTTTGGGTTTATCTGAATACGAGCTTTTGTATGCATAGCGGTATGTTACTACTGTACTGCTAATCATGTTGCCATTCCCTTTCTTCTCCCAGTTGTGAATGAGTTTAGGCAAACTTGATTGTTATGTGAAAGTGAGGCGCTTGTAGGTTTGCAGAAATGCGTCACAAATTGTTATCTACGTATCGTGCTGTGGGAACGAGCTCGATCGTCTCTCGGCGTGCCCGGCGGCTGCTGTGCCTGAGGGACAAATGAGTCGCCGGCGTCCGCTTTCCCATGGCATTCAAAAAAGGCGTATCGCTCTTTCAATATTCATCCCCTGCGATTCGATGCCGAATATGAAGAAAGGTTGACCAGCTCATATTGAGAATGTTGCATCAATGGAGATTTTTAATAGGCCTTCCTAAGAGTCGAAAGCTGGGCGGATCAAGTCAATGACTGGTCAAAATTTAATGATCTTGGAGTGAGTAGATTTTTTCCTCCATATCTCCGGTCTGTGGAAAGCAAGGAACTGACCCACATTAGGCCGTCATCTTTTCGGCCGGTTTTGTTCTTGTTTCGAGCTCCTTCACCCTACCCACATACCCTTCAATATCGCGCCGTTTAGTTATCCCACCGTTGGCTCTACGACCGTAAACCTTCTGCTAATTTTATTGATTCAAGCACTTTCGAGATTGGGTACTGTACGTATATCAACCCTTCTCGCTTTTCTTCTCGTTTATTACAGATAGCTAATCATCCTTTTCTCCATGCAGTCGTTCACAGCATCGGTCAACACTAAATTTTCTTCGTCCCCGATCCTGTCCTCGTATTCCTCCTCTTCCATGCCGAAGCTATTTCCTGGCCCTTCTCCGCGATTCATTCTCGAGTCATTGCATCCTATTAGACGGGTACACTGTTGAGGATCAATTCACAGGAGGATGATGAGAAGATTCGCATGCCCTGGTGGTACTTGGTCATCCTGGGAAGTGAGTGAGTTGTCCTTTTCACCGCTCTTCATTTCTCTCGTTTCGAGTACCCAAATCGATGTTGTACATCAGATCCATTTATGCTGAGAGCATGTTACAGCTTATTGGGAAAAAGGACCAGAGAAAGTCGACGAAGTAGGGAAGTGAGGCGCTTAGCCGGTGTCAAAGAAATATATTCGCGCTTCCATTGACTAGATGCGTGACTTATATTGAAGGATTGTAACGTTGAATAATCATATGAATGTGGTGGAAGCTCCTGTCCATGCTATTTCGGTTCGACCCCATGAAGTCAAGCAGTAATGTCAAACCACAATGTTATAGAGTGGAACTCGCCGAGAAAAAATGTCCAATCACCGAAACAAAAGCAAAGAAGCAATGGTCTTGCACATCTGCAAATTTTACACACTTCATTCTACCGCATATACAACATATACCTGTACAACACCTTCTACCCCTCCCATTTGACATCGGCTTCCCGCTGGGTCTCAAGCAGCACTTAGACACACCCCGACTCTGACCCAGCCATCAACTCCACACAGACAGCTCGCAATCCAAGCCACCTCTGCCTCTTGTGGTATTAATATTCCCTGAGCGATGGGGAAGGCGAGCTCGTAAGGGTTTTCAGACGAAATGGGGAAAAGAAGTGGGAGATGGACCTGTAATACTGCAAGGAGGGTTGTGGGTTTACCTAAACGTATGCATGAGCGTGAATAGAAACAAAGACAGAAAACATGAGCGTCTTACCAGATTCAGAAATTGGCGGGACGATCTCTTGGATAACAGGGGCATTATCAGGCAGATAGATCTTGAATGGGATTGCTCTTGTGGCGTAGGACGAATCGGGAGCTCGTGGGGGACCCGAAGGGTCGGCAGATGATGGTCTCGATGGTTGCGTTGGGTTGGAAGAAGTCAGCAGGGGAAGGGGCACGATTTTGTTCACCATTTGAGCGTACAAGTCAAAGTCGTCTGCAAAGAAAGACTCAGTAAATATGTCAACGGTCAGAGAAAGGGGTAAATGTAAGCACTATTGACGATCCCATCCCATCCTGCTTCCAGATCAACCCTTCTCAAATTTGTCACTCGATTGGTATTCCGCCACCTCACAAAATCTGCCTCCTTCACTTGATTCAGCCATTGGGATTTGCACACTTCTATTGAGTTTGGCATTAACAAACGGTCTTGCGGAGGATTTGAGAGGTGGAGAAGGAGACTGATCACGCGAGGAGTCGATGACAGTTCGATCGATGAAGGGAGAGGTTGAGGACGCGAGATGAACGAATGGATATCAACGAGGTCTATGGGCCAGTGCCTATTTCTCACGTAAGAGTCGATCATCCAATATGTATCATTACTCACCACCTGCAAGCACCCTGTCGCACAAACCGTTGCTTGTCTTCTTCTGATACTTCCTCTTCAAACCACCAGTTCTTCTCGTCTATTTGCTCTAGTTGTGCATCATCCAGGGCGAGTTCGACTAGGTTTTCTCGTATTTCGGGGATGAAAAGTGGTAGGTAAGAGTATCTGGGTGCTTTGATCTAAATTTAAGGTGAGCATTCGAGCAATATGAAAGAAGATAAATAGATGGGAATGGCAGGGGTTCCAGCACGTATGACCAGTACTGACATAGTAAAGTCGCTTCAGAAAGATAATATCGGTCATACAGTTCATAGCGATGCTTCAGCATGGTAAGGGCAGATAAAAATAAAGCCCGTATCATTCGTGGTAGCTCTTCTAGCGGAATTGGCTACATAAAGATAAAGCATTCAGCTCGATCGCAAACCGCTGATGCATGGTGGCGCCCCAGCTGCATAGTTTGGAGCACGTTGAACCTGAATAAAATTATAGCCGACCCGCCAGCGATGTTCGTGACAACCGACAACCTTACTCGGTGAACATCGCCCGAGAGACATCCTCCAGCCTATATTGGGAATGAAATAACTCACATAATACCTGTCACACGCATTGCCTGCACCTGGCTCACCATCTGCGAGCCGAATAGATATGGTAACAGCGGACTGCCAGGTAAGCCGACGAAAGAGGATGGTTGTCGACTGGGCGGGATTTGGAGAGGCCATTGTTATTGTGCGGGGGCTGAGGGGGTGGAGCAGGGCGGGGTGTCCGTATCCAAGTACGTTCAGGAGCTACAGTTGGATTGATGGATGTCAAAAAGTGAAAGAAGAACGAGTGAAGAGTGACGCGTGCAAGGCCAACAACCGAAGCCGGACACGGCGTGGGGGGTTCCCCCCCAGGCACAGCCGGTTCTTGTTTTCGCTAAAATTGCTCTTCATCGTCTATCTCGCTCTGCTAATCATCAATCGTCTAACCAGTTATTATAATCAAATATCAGGTGTAAACATAAAATTATGCGCTCAAACATCGAGGCAAACCTCCCACCAACAAATGAAGGGTATGGAACCCACGAGTACTGGTAAGTCCACAACCTTCACGCTTGTAAGAGAAGCTCACGGTAGACTATATTATGGTATAGGGAGGAACGCTACGCGAAGTAAGCTTAAACGTCTAACTAATGAAGGGCCATTGTATTCTAAGTCATGCTCCTGTAGAGAATCCGATGGCCGCACATTTGACTGGTTTCTCTCGCCGTCTTATCTCGTCCCCTTTTTTGAAGAACTTACGGCCGACATCGATGCCGGCAAAGATGCGAGAATATTAATGCTTGGATGTGGCAATTCGGCACTCGGCGAAGTACTATACGATGCTGGATGGAAGAACATTGTCAATATTGATGTGAGTCGTCGCATGCAACAATGAAGGAAGGGGAGACAGGAGACTAATCATCGGTCGTAGTATTCCAAAATTGTCATTGAACAGATGCAAGAACGACACGTCGAGAAACGACCAGAAATGATCTGGCTCGAGATGGATGTAATGGATCTTAAATTTGGAGAAAATGAATTTGACTTAGTTATCGATAAAGGCTGGTTCATTCCCTTGCCAAGTTTGAAGTCCAGCTGACATGTACTCAGGAACGATGGAGTGAGTCCGTCATTGAGCTTTCACTATGGACTGCCGCTTAGCTTGCCAACAGCGCTATGTTGACGACGAAGGGCGACCCGTGGGTGAGCTACGCATCAAACCTCCTCCGCGGTGTCTGTCGATCTGACAATTCATAGAATCCCCCGGAAAAAGATATCAAAGCCTGCACACAAGAAATTTCAGAAGCTCTCCGGTACAGTCTCCTTCATTGTAGATATTGCATGTCAATTGTGAACTCATTAGATATATATACAGGGTCTTACGGAAATGTAAAGGGTCTAAATTTGCCTAGTGAGTGATGCCTTTCGATGGGATTAGCACCATGCTTACCATATCAAATGAAGCTTCACATTTGGTCAACCCCATTTCCGAAAACGGTGGGCTCTGTTCCCTTTCTTCTTTGCATATTTTGAAGCTGATATTATGTTATAATCATGTTCCCCAGATACATGCAGAATCGTCGCAATTTCACGCTCACCCACCGAGAGATTGGACCACCTGAAGGATTTGCGTACTTCCTATATGTCTTAGCTTATAATGTGGAACTCTGAAGACCATTTATCCATATCAGACGATGTAATGGGTATAGCTATCACGCCTGCTCTACTTTCTGAGTTTAAGGGATCTCAATCGTATATAGAATCTTCACAACTGTGAAGATCGCAAAGACATTTATTTATTCATCAATACTCGGCCTTATACTTGGCTCATCCCGCATTCGCCCTTCACACGAATATTTCGCTTCATGGGCACATCTAGATGTTGTAGTCCACTCAAACTGTTTCCGGTCCTCCTTCTCGACGACCTTCAGCAATGGATCCAAACTCCTTTCTTACTCTCCCACACCATCTTCCAACCCATCACTGTCTTCCCACCACATCGCTCCTGGTTCTGAGAACTTTGTCTAGAGCCACCTTGAACTCGGCTCTTAGTTTGACTATTTCGGCCAGGGCCACCACCGCGTCTCACCTGCTTTCCATAACCACTCCTTGGACCTTTTCCACTATCACTGTCTTTGCCTTGGTTTGAACCATCACCGAGCTCATTGCTGCCCTTGAATGTATCAACTTGGGTGTAGCGGTGTTACTGTCCTGGGAAAGACCGGAAACCACCTGATGCTACCACGATTGTTTGACCACGGTTTAGTCCAGTCTGGGAACTTAAGAGGTTCAGAAGCTAGCGAAGTTTGTAGCGGATTCAAGTGGGACCTCCTTGGAAAGATACCCAGAGAAGCGAGAAGGATATGAAGGTTGTCTTTCATTTCGTCTACGCGAAGAGCTCTTTATATATCTTTTTCTAAGTCTGCAAGCTGATCAATCTTCCTCATTCCTTGGGCACCCTTTTCCTCTCTCCTTCTCCGTCTCTGATCTCCGGAGGGCCCCTTCTGATTCGGTTCCTTACTCCCGTTCTCTCTTTTCTCCTCCTTCTCTTCACTTAGGCTAATGTCTATCACCCCAATTATCCCGTTCTCTCCTCTTGTCTTCTTCTTTCCTTCTGCTAAACTCTTTCTCCTCTCCGTTCCTTGCATTGGGCTACTTTCTCCTTCGCCGCTCTCCTCCTCTTGAGTTTTGGACATGCTTGACAAGCAAATTCTTTTAACATCGCCATATAGTTCGGTTTTGGAGACAGTATATCAGGCTCTGTGCGATAATCGAGAGTGCGCTTTTGCGGGTGAAGAGCTGACTCAATAGTACACGAAAGAATACTATCGCAGACACGGAAGAAAGTGCGCTCGACAAGTTCGCACTTCTTGTAGTTGACAATAAAGCTGTTCGTGGAAGGTGATGGAATGATGAGATTATGGGGAAAGAGATCGAGATTGACTTGGCTAAAAAACATCGGCAGCAACCATAGGGCCGCTATTGCCAAGAAGACGACTGGTCTTAATAGCGAAAGTCCTACGTCCACGGAGATCAGAAAGTACCCAGACTCTGTGACAAATTTGGTACCACAGGCGGCTAAAGCCCGGGGCAAGTGGAACATCTGATACGCCGCATCCAAGTACATGAGGCACTGCCCTAGGCAGACTTTGTCCTTTTCCGGAGATTGATGAGTTGAGATGTTGGTTTCCGAGGTCTAGAAGAGATAAGAGTCCATGCGACATGGCGGAAGTTACTACTGTAGCAACAGAATAGAAAATAGAGAATAGAGAAGGATAAAATGCATATTTGAGACGGGATGATTTTGATCGTTCCTTTTCCGCGGTCCGAAACGCGGCGCGTAGAGCGGCCTATTCCGTAAATATAGACAAATCATCCGTGACTATTTATTTATCACCACGCATAGTTCCGCAACTACGTACCGGCCAATGCCAATTTCTCGTCCCATCCTCTGCAGTAACTTAATGCTATTTTTTGTAATAACATGACAGTTGATGATGCCTCGTGCCAGGAAGGGAAGCCGACAGAGGATAGAGAATGTGTCGCTGATAACGAGAAAGAGGCTGATAACGCCATGTGGTGGTTGCGTCATCATGTTAGTAAATTTTCATCAAGCATAAAAAAGCGGAACGGATATTTTGATTATTAACGAGGCCAACGAAGTTGCCAGCGGTTCCGGTCCGCATTTGCCGCACGTAATGAACGATACTTGTAGGGAAACCCATGCAAAAATCGGGCAACAAACCGGGCATCGGTAAGGCAACACAAACCAGGATCGAGTTATACGAAAATGTTTCGCACGATTTGACATGTCTTCTTCGACAATTCGATTTTCTTGTTGCTAAGGTCAATGCACACCGGTCCGAATGTGATTATCTCATCCTGCACCACGCGGCATGTATCAGCTTCGTGTGCTTGGCGACCTATTAATGCACATGTTGCCCTTCAGATATTAAGCACAAAGGATGTGGAGGGACTGGAGAGGCACGTTTTGTTCGTGTCAAGGAGGACGTAGATGGGCCCCGAAACACGCCAGATGAAAAGTCAACGCATAATCTGTATGTTGTAAACTATGCCGACCACGCTTTGTTCCTGATCGAAAGAAAAGAACACAGTTCTTCCGCACGCTTTTCGTACATACTGATACTGCGCAACAGCAACCACGTCGTCTCCCTGAAATAAGGAGATTGAACTCTGAATAACTACTAACTGAACGACTGATGACTTAAGCCAAGACTTAAGACTTCTTCCACGAATGTCCGAG
>NC_009190.1:760595-767333 GCF_000149385.1 Cryptococcus deneoformans B-3501A
GCCATAATAGATGAACTTCACGGTCGCCATGATTACCCCTCACATGATCGGAAGCATTGGCTATAAGACCTACATCGTCTTCATGTGCTTCTGTATTGTCGGCTTCTTTTTCTCCATATTCATCCTTCCCGAACTCAAGGGTCTCTCTCTCGAAGAGATCGACAACGTCTTCAACGACGATTCTGGTGTTGAGGACCGAGCACGACGAGAGCGTATTGCAGCCCAGATTGGTTTGGACAAGGTCGCCGACCAGATCCAGCATCAGGAAAAGGTCGATGATTCTGAAGTTTAAAGAGGTGTTGTTTTATGCTCCCCTTCTTTTCCGAGTTTCGCAGTTATAGTGGCATCTTATCAAGTTGGGGTAGGGTCTTCATACCAGTAATGTATCATTAGCATCTACGTTCTCATTATCTCAATCCGCGCAGCCATGCATGAATGGTTGATTCTCAACATTGATTATGGATATAGCGATTAATTCTCAACATTGATTATGGATATAGCGATTAAATGCTTCATTGAAGTAATTCAGGAGACATTATTTCTTACAGCAGCCGATCCTTTTTTTCCCCGTGCTTTGCGTCGTCGTCGCTGATCTCTTAAGCGTACACTTTTTTGGACAGTTCTCTCCAATGGATAGAATGATCACATAAAGGCTGCGTATCATTTCATACAGCACTCTTGGCATTATGTATAGCTCATTCTACATGCTGTTCGTAACTAATATTAGTAATAACAGCGATCCATGCTGGAAAGTAAGTTTGCTGCTTCCTAGCCAAATCTGAAGATGTTTTTTTTTTGATACTGTAAGGATACAGAGGAACGGGAGTAGGAGGAAGAAAAGGAGGAGGACGAGAGGAAGAAAGGGAAGTAGTTTTGGGACGCCGAGAGGAGAGAGAGGGAGGGAAGAAGGGGAGAGGAGAAGAGATCCGAGCGGAGGGTACAGGGAAAGTGTGAGGAAGATCGAAGATGAGTCAGCTCTACGAGCTGAGGAAGATATAAAAGGCGTAGCCTTCAGATAAAGCGGCCCTGGTGCGTATGTTTGAGATAATCATGCTTGGGGCATCGGTACCATTCGATAGCTATGCAACGTAGGAGTGTGTACATACCAACATATGCAGTAAAATGAGATGTAAACGTTACCCGTATATGGAGCGGACGCCGGACTGTCACGAGCCTGCACAAAGAAGAAGAGATAAGATATCATAGGAGGGAGTTACGTAATAGGAAGGCAAGATCTGATTCAGATAAGAAGGTCCAGCTGGACCTCCAGTTGGACCTCCGAGAAAAGAACTGGACGTCCAGTTGGACCTCCAGTTGGACCTCCAGCTGGACCTCAAAGGATATAAATAGATTTCTGTAGAAGTATATAAAGGGGAGCTTTGTCCTCGATCTTGATCTTCTTCCCCTCGAAGATCAATATTTCATAAGTTACTTTGCGAAAGGTCCTCGAGCTCCCAGTGCTCACTCTCGTCTTACCTTGCACCACCTTCGACATAAACTTACTCCACTAGTATATAAGCTTGCCTGATCTTCCCAAGCGAATATACCTCCGCCCTATACCATACGCCAACAGACAAGTGTCAAGAGGTATATCATACATATATTTCATTGCTTAGTTAAACTACGGCTTTCTATCTCGTCTCCAAGGCCGGACCTTGTTGGGGACGAGTCGTAACACCGGAGCCTAGGAACAAAGATGGAGACACTGATAACGATGCCGTGTTACGTAAGGCTTTATTGGAAGAAGCTCTCGGCTGGAGACGAAAGTCGCCCAGGAGATGGATATCTTCCCATCTAAATTATTTATCATACCACTTCCCGTTGAGAATCTTATTCTCACACGCCCATCTTATTTACACATAGACACGTACAATGGCACCATTCACTCTCAACTTGGGTATCATCTCTACTGGTGGCATCTCCACTGCATTTGCCCACGACCTTGTCGTCGACCCGGCCTGCCATAACATTAAAAATGTCAACTACCCAAGATCGCCGCTGTCGGCTCCTGCTCCGTCTATTCCGCTCAATTGTTCATTGACAAGCTCAAGGAAAGCTCCGAGGGGAAATCATGGGCTTGGGGAGTGAAGAATGGTGTTCTCGATGGTGCCAAGCCGAGGGGCACTTACGAGGAAATATACAACGATTTTGTACGCAATCTGGGATCATCTTAAATGCTATGATAAGGCATATTGACGTACTGCTCTCACAAGTAGGACGTTACAGCCGTCTACGTAGGTACCCCACATGTCCTCCACCACCGTAACGCAAAAGACGATCTGTTGGCTGGTAAACACGTCCTCGAGAAGCCTGCTTATTCGAAATCGAAGAGCTGGACGAGTTGATCAAGATTGCTAAGGAAAAACAAAATATTTATGGAGTGAGTCATTTGTCTTTTGCCTCCTTCTACTTTTACCTCTTCCGTCTTTTCCTTTGTAAGCATGTATGCTGATGAGTAACGTCGCAGAGCTGTGTGGACTCGATTCCAACCCATCGCCTACGCCGTTGAAGAAGTCATCAACTCCGGTATTCTCGGGAAACCCAAGCGTTTTTTTGCCGATTTCTCCATGGACTGGGACATAGACGGTACGCTTTCTTATCCCTGTCTAACAATCCATAATCATTACTAATCTGATACCATATCAGCCTCGCCCGACTCCAGCAAATGGTCAACCCAGCTCTCGGCGGTGGCTCGCTCCTTGATATGTCTGCCTACCCATCGGTCTGGGCCATGCTCCTCGTCCACGGCCACATTATCAACACCGATAAAAACCCCAAGGTACTCTTCACCCATCAAACTATATACCCTTGTTCTGGAGTAGATATCAATTCGAGGTGGTTGGTGGAGTGGAAGGGGCTTTGCCAGGGAATGTTGATGACCGATTTGGATAATGCGGGACAGAAGGATTCGACCGCGGTTTTGCAATGTGAGGAAGGGGATTTGGTTATTGTCTGTACGTTCACTCTCTCCGACCCTCATTTCTCTCCCCTTCCCTCGTGCTAACTTATGCTTCCCTCTCCCTCTTTCTTCCTATGTAGACCCCCCTTACCAACCCGAGACATTCTACATCCACCCCCGCCCCTCCCGCTTCCCCGGTACTATCACTTCCTCTACCACTCATCACCACCCTCTTCACGATGGGAACAATGGGATGACATATGAAGCTGATGAGGTTGCGAGGTGTATTAGGGATGGGAAGATTGAGAGTGAGAGAATGCAATGGGAGGAGAGCAGGGTGGTGCAGGGGTGGGTTGATAAGGTGAGGAAGGAAGGGCCGAGCGAGACTGCCAAATTGGTGGGGACTGCTGGACAATAGATCGGGAAATGGCAAGTAATAAGTGTCGAAGGTCCTTGTGAAATAGATGAGATGTAGGAAGCTAAAACGGATATGCGACATCGTTGTTACTGGCTTTTTCATCTAAACCGTATACGTGTCGCCAATTTCATCTACCAAGCTCATGATTAGACTTGCTAAATGGCTTAACATAGAAGGGTCTTGTAACTCGTGCCAGAAACGAGATTGACTAGTAACTTGAATCCGGTTCTTTTTTACGTTACGTACCATCTTCACTACTTACCGCTGCCGTCTTTCTATAACAGCAGCTTGGAGGTGATATGTACGATTGTAACCGTTATTGTGCATTCAATTCCGCTACAGTGTGAAGGCCATATCGATAAGAAACCGCGATTTGGAAGACGCATTCTTCTCTGGCTCTTCCCGTTGTCTCTGCTCATACTGTTTAGAACTCAGTACGGCTATCGCGGAGAATGTGGCAGCGGTGACGGCTCCTGCGGACTGGCCTACTTACCACTAGACATCTTTGTAATCGTAATCTACTCTTGGAGTCCTCTAGGACATATGATTGTATGACATACACGTAACATATCTCTACAAGATAATAATGTCTATCCGATTTACAACTTCCAATATGACAACAAAAAAAATTATCCCACTCTCCTCTATCCGCCCACTCAACAGCCGAAGCTGTCCCTTCATCCTCGGGCCAACAAGACGTCCATCTGGTCCCGAGTCACCAGCTTCACCCGAACCCCGAGCATCGTTAGGCGGTCCTTAAAGGCCGCCAACGTAAGCTCGCCCGACTCTGGATCGATATCTTCAAGGTCGATATCGACAGGGTCGGACTTGTTAACTATTTGGGGGGGATTGTCGGGAAGATCGTCAAGGACAAGAGCTCCCTTATTGGAGTCGAAGGACGTGTCAAACGACGAGTCCAACTGTCCAGAGGAGTCACTGTCGATAGAGGAGAGAGCCCTAGAGCAGTTGGCACCTACAATAGATTCGTAAGCGTAACTTCAACGTGGAAGATTAACAAGGTGCTCACGGTCATTGGAGAGGAGGGAGGCCATGATGGACGTCTTCATGTCCAACATTTCCTCAGGAGCAGATAGCCTCTCCAGGTCCTTCCTGAACTCTTGCGGCGCCGTAGACGTTCCACTGTCAAACGCCTCAGCACGACGAGAAGAGGAGCCTCCGCCTATACCCCTGCCGCCAGGACGAGACCCTTCACCAGGACGAGACCCTCCGCCAGAACCAGACCCTCCCCCACGAGAATTATCGCCCCCAAAGCCGGAATTTCCGCCTTGTGAGCCATCATTATCCTTGCCAGGCGGCTTGTCGTCCCCTGGCTTGTCCTCTTCACCTTTCTCTTCATCATGCAAAGCCGCCAATGTGCGCTTGTTCCTCTTGGTCGAATGAAGACTGTGTCGCCTGCGCCCAGCCTCTAATCCTTTCAACCTCATGTCGGCGGCTGAATGAGCGGTCGCATCAACAGGAACATGATGAGCAAAAGGGAGGGGCAGGTCGTTGAGGAAGCGTTGTATTGGAAGTGCCGCTGCATGAGCAAGAAACAAAAGGATGGTCGCATCGAGGTGATACCTCGCCTCTTTATTCAACGCGGCGTTGGCACGGTCGCTGATCAGACAATTGGGAGGCGACGACCAAAAGTCTTGCAGCTCCGCGAGTTCCTCGACAGAGTAATCATCTGGCATATGTCCAAAATGTCGTCTGACTTTCTCCAAAAACTCGTTATCTGCCTCTAGGGCAAGTACGGGAATGTCCGGGGTCGAGTCTCGATAGAGATACACAACCCGATAAAAGTATTCGTTGACTATAGAGAGACCGAAGATGCAGCGCGAAATGGCGTAGCCCAAGATGACATACCACATAGTTTGAAACACGCCTTCCTGGCGGAGGTAACTAAGAGCTTTCTCGTCGGTTTGACTTTTAGCCTCGCCGGTAAGAAGATCCGCTAATTGCATCCACTTCACTTCGATGACTGCGTAAAGCATTTCTTTCCAGCCCGAGGGAGAGCTAGGATCATTTACACTGCCGATGAGAGAGGCGTCCGGAGTAGTGGCACCATCAATTCTTGATTCGGCGGTGTCTTGCGATTGAGAGGGCTATGTTGAACGCGTAATAAGCATTGTGTCACCTTTTGCACATGCCATGACTCACGACTCCCAGAACTTTCCCCGTCCGCCGTCTGTACACATCCACTAGATCTAGCTTCGTCCATTCTTTGTCATCATTGTCGTAGAAGACCGTTTTCAAATTTGCTTGATGTGAGAACGTGGTAGCCATCATCTCCTGGTTCTCTTGGATGAACCGATCAAGATAGCGACGAACATGCCCGTCGTCGAACCTTTGCTCATCAACGATCATCCCGTCCCTGTACCCATTGGCCCAGGATTGGCCCAGATAGTCAACTCGGCACACCTTATCGTAGGGGCGGATAGTAAGGTATTCGGAGACCTCATAAGGTTCGCTGAGGTCAAAGGGGACGAGAGAGAGAGGATATGGTCGGTCTTTGTTTTTAGGGTGGCCGCCGTATGCAATGGGATCGTCACGAGGGGATTTTGAATGTTCGGGGAGTGTTTGATGTGATGAGGGGAACGAAGATAAAGGTGAGTCGGAAGCAGAGGCGGGGGATAATGAAGTCAGGCGCGAGTCTGAGCTAAGTTGAGCTGGTGCCGCACCTCGTGTCGACGCGCATTCTCGTTCCTGTGTATCGGGCGAGGTCATTGTGGAAGTGGAGGGTGGAGAAAAAGTGAGAGAGTAATAAAGGATTGAATGGGCAAAACGATGAGGACTGGGAAGAGAAGGCGGGAAGGAAGAACAAGAAGTTGAGTTATCGATTGTAGATTCGTTCCGCGCAACGTGTTGGACCGGTGGCGAGTCACATCACCGCCGGCCACCTCCCCGTTCCTCCCCTTACAAATATCCCTACTTACGTAAGTAATTGTTCACGCACCCATCTCGATTCTCGATGTCTCGACTGGGCCTGCCATGGTGCCTCTTGGATCGGCAGCTTTCGTGTTTCTCATCTTTATTCTCCATCGGCTCATATCATATATTGGTACAACAACAGCAAGCGACTATAAATTCTACACTGCCGACATCTCCTTAGATCATAACTATCGACACTATACAAAGACAGGATGGATGCATATCGGAAAAGCCACAGCGCAAGTATAATTCGTTTGATGAGGTCGTCTTTGCTAATAATGATTGCTCCTCCAGGTCTCTATGTATATCTTTTGCCCTCTGGTTGTTGACCTAAATGCGACGTATAATCCGCACATTCCCAAGCATGGGATGCCGTGCATGCACCCATAAGTTCTTGTATGTGCGTATCATTGACGTCCGCATACTTGTGACACCTGCTGATACTGTTAAATGTAGTTATTATTCAATCTTATCCTGAATCACCTGGGAC